>NW_028234375.1:0-37401 GCF_057382095.1 Aulonocara sp. 'chitande type north' Nkhata Bay | reverse complement strand
TCCATAAACATGTGTTTCTGAGTCTTCTATCAAAAGTTACAGCGATTTATATGAAGTTGTACGAAAACGCTTTCTTTCGCCAAGACAATGCGTTTCTCACTGTTACATGCATTTGAATGGGAAACTCGCCTGAAACAAAGTATAGGTTTTCATTATGTGAATAATTTTAAAATCTTAGCTCAAACGGCTGCAAAACCTGTTTGCCCAGCACGGGGATATTGAGTTCTATAAGATAAAGCCATAAACATGTGTTTCTGAGTCTTCTATCAAAGTTACAGCGATTTATATGAAGTTGTTCAAAAACGCTTTATTTCGCCAAGACAATGCGTTTCTCACTGTTACATGCATTTGAATGGGAAACTCGCCTGAAACAAAGTATAGGTTTTCATTATGTGAATAATTTTAAAATCTTAGCTCAAACGGCTGCAAAACCTGTTTGCCCAGCACGGGGATATTGAGTTCTATAAGATAAAGCCATAAACATGTGTTTCTGAGTCTTCTATCAAAAGTTACAGCGATTTATATGAAGTTGTACAAAAATGCTTTATTTCGCCAAGACAATGCGTTTCTCACTGTTACATGCATTTGAATGGGAAACTCGCCCTGAGACAAAGTATAGGTTTTCATTATGTGAATAATTTTAAAATCTTAGCTCAAACGGCTGCAAAACCTGTTTGCCCAGCACGGGGATATTGAGTTCTATAAGATAAAGCCATAAACATGTGTTTCTGAGTCTTCTATCAAAAGTTACAGCGATTTATATGAAGTTGTTCAAAAACGCTTTCTTTCGCCAAGACAATGCGTTTCTCACTGTTACATGCATTTGAATGGGAAACTCGCCTGAAACAAAGTATAGGTTTTCATTATGTGAATAATTTTAAAATCTTAGCTCAAACGGCTGCAAAACCTGTTTGCCCAGCACGGGGATATTGAGTTCTATAAGATAAAGCCATAAACATGTGTTTCTGAGTCTTCTATCAAAAGTTACAGCGATTTATATGAAGTTGTTCAAAAACGCTTTATTTCGCCAAGACAATGCGTTTCTCACTGTTACATGCATTTGAATGGGAAACTCGCCTGAAACAAAGTATAGGTTTTCATTATGTGAATAATTTTAAAATCTTAGCTCAAACGGCTGCAAAACCTGTTTGCCCAGCACGGGGATATTGAGTTCTATAAGATAAAGCCATAAACATGTGTTTCTGAGTCTTCTATCAAAAGTTACAGCGATTTATATGAAGTTGTTCAAAAACGCTTTATTTCGCCAAGACAATGCGTTTCTCACTGTTACATGCATTTGAATGGGAAACTCGCCTGAAACAAAGTATAGGTTTTCATTATGTGAATAATTTTAAAATCTTAGCTCAAACGGCTGCAAAACCTGTTTGCCCAGCACGGGGATATTGAGTTCTATAAGATAAAGCCATAAACATGTGTTTCTGAGTCTTCTATCAAAAGTTACAGCGATTTATATGAAGTTGTACAAAAATGCTTTCTTTCGCCAAGACAATGCGTTTCTCACTGTTACATGCATTTGAATGGGAAACTCGCCTGAAACAAAGTATAGGTTTTCATTATGTGAATAATTTTAAAATCTTAGCTCAAACGGCTGCAAAACCTGTTTGCCCAGCACGGGGATATTGAGTTCTATAAGATAAAGCCATAAACATGTGTTTCTGAGTCTTCTATCAAAAGTTACAGCGATTTATATGAAGTTGTTCAAAAACGCTTTATTTCGCCAAGACAATGCGTTTCTCACTGTTACATGCATTTGAATGGGAAACTCGCCTGAAACAAAGTATAGGTTTTCATTATGTGAATAATTTTAAAATCTTAGCTCAAACGGCTGCAAAACCTGTTTGCCCAGCACGGGGATATTGAGTTCTATAAGATAAAGCCATAAACATGTGTTTCTGAGTCTTCTATCAAAAGTTACAGCGATTTATATGAAGTTGTACAAAAATGCTTTCTTTCGCCAAGACAATGCGTTTCTCACTGTTACATGCATTTGAATGGGAAACTCGCCTGAAACAAAGTATAGGTTTTCATTATGTGAATAATTTTAAAATCTTAGCTCAAACGGCTGCAAAACCTGTTTGCCCAGCACGGGGATATTGAGTTCTATAAGATAAAGCCATAAACATGTGTTTCTGAGTCTTCTATCAAAAGTTACAGCGATTTATATGAAGTTGTTCAAAAACGCTTTATTTCGCCAAGACAATGCGTTTCTCACTGTTACATGCATTTGAATGGGAAACTCGCCTGAAACAAAGTATAGGTTTTCATTATGTGAATAATTTTAAAATCTTAGCTCAAACGGCTGCAAAACCTGTTTGCCCAGCACGGGGATATTGAGTTCTATAAGATAAAGCCATAAACATGTGTTTCTGAGTCTTCTATCAAAAGTTACAGCGATTTATATGAAGTTGTACAAAAATGCTTTCTTTCGCCAAGACAATGCGTTTCTCACTGTTACATGCATTTGAATGGGAAACTCGCCTGAAACAAAGTATAGGTTTTCATTATGTGAATAATTTTAAAATCTTAGCTCAAACGGCTGCAAAACCTGTTTGCCCAGCACGGGGATATTGAGTTCTATAAGATAAAGCCATAAACATGTGTTTCTGAGTCTTCTATCAAAAGTTACAGCGATTTATATGAAGTTGTACAAAAATGCTTTCTTTCGCCAAGACAATGCGTTTCTCACTGTTACATGCATTTGAATGGGAAACTCGCCTGAAACAAAGTATAGGTTTTCATTATGTGAATAATTTTAAAATCTTAGCTCAAACGGCTGCAAAACCTGTTTGCCCAGCACGGGGATATTGAGTTCTATAAGATAAAGCCATAAACATGTGTTTCTGAGTCTTCTATCAAAAGTTACAGCGATTTATATGAAGTTGTACAAAAATGCTTTATTTCGCCAAGACAATGCGTTTCTCACTGTTACATGCATTTGAATGGGAAACTCGCCCGAGACAAAGTATAGGTTTTCATTATGTGAATAATTTTAAAATCTTAGCTCAAACGGCTGCAAAACCTGTTTGCCCAGCACGGGGATATTGAGTTCTATAAGATAAAGCCATAAACATGTGTTTCTGAGTCTTCTATCAAAAGTTACAGCGATTTATATGAAGTTGTACGAAAACGCTTTCTTTCGCCAAGACAATGCGTTTCTCACTGTTACATGCATTTGAATGGGAAACTCGCCTGAAACAAAGTATAGGTTTTCATTATGTGAATAATTTTAAAATCTTAGCTCAAACGGCTGCAAAACCTGTTTGCCCAGCACGGGGATATTGAGTTCTATAAGATAAAGCCATAAACATGTGTTTCTGAGTCTTCTATCAAAAGTTACAGCGATTTATATGAAGTTGTACAAAAATGCTTTCTTTCGCCAAGACAATGCGTTTCTCACTGTTACATGCATTTGAATGGGAAACTCGCCTGAAACAAAGTATAGGTTTTCATTATGTGAATAATTTTAAAATCTTAGCTCAAACGGCTGCAAAACCTGTTTGCCCAGCACGGGGATATTGAGTTCTATAAGATAAAGCCATAAACATGTGTTTCTGAGTCTTCTATCAAAAGTTACAGCGATTTATATGAAGTTGTACAAAAATGCTTTCTTTCGCCAAGACAATGCGTTTCTCACTGTTACATGCATTTGAATGGGAAACTCGCCTGAAACAAAGTATAGGTTTTCATTATGTGAATAATTTTAAAATCTTAGCTCAAACGGCTGCAAAACCTGTTTGCCCAGCACGGGGATATTGAGTTCTATAAGATAAAGCCATAAACATGTGTTTCTGAGTCTTCTATCAAAAGTTACAGCGATTTATATGAAGTTGTACAAAAATGCTTTATTTCGCCAAGACAATGCGTTTCTCACTGTTACATGCATTTGAATGGGAAACTCGCCCGAGACAAAGTATAGGTTTTCATTATGTGAATAATTTTAAAATCTTAGCTCAAACGGCTGCAAAACCTGTTTGCCCAGCACGGGGATATTGAGTTCTATAAGATAAAGCCATAAACATGTGTTTCTGAGTCTTCTATCAAAAGTTACAGCGATTTATATGAAGTTGTACGAAAACGCTTTCTTTCGCCAAGACAATGCGTTTCTCACTGTTACATGCATTTGAATGGGAAACTCGCCTGAAACAAAGTATAGGTTTTCATTATGTGAATAATTTTAAAATCTTAGCTCAAACGGCTGCAAAACCTGTTTGCCCAGCACGGGGATATTGAGTTCTATAAGATAAAGCCATAAACATGTGTTTCTGAGTCTTCTATCAAAAGTTACAGCGATTTATATGAAGTTGTACAAAAATGCTTTCTTTCGCCAAGACAATGCGTTTCTCACTGTTACATGCATTTGAATGGGAAACTCGCCTGAAACAAAGTATAGGTTTTCATTATGTGAATAATTTTAAAATCTTAGCTCAAACGGCTGCACCGGGATATTGAGTTCTATAAGATAAAGCCATAAACATGTGTTTCTGAGTCTTCTATCAAAAGTTACAGCGATTTATATGAAGTTGTACAAAAATGCTTTATTTCGCCAAGACAATGCGTTTCTCACTGTTACATGCATTTGAATGGGAAACTCGCCCGAGACAAAGTATAGGTTTTCATTATGTGAATAATTTTAAAATCTTAGCTCAAACGGCTGCAAAACCTGTTTGCCCAGCACGGGGATATTGAGTTCTATAAGATAAAGCCATAAACATGTGTTTCTGAGTCTTCTATCAAAAGTTACAGCGATTTATATGAAGTTGTACGAAAACGCTTTCTTTCGCCAAGACAATGCGTTTCTCACTGTTACATGCATTTGAATGGGAAACTCGCCTGAAACAAAGTATAGGTTTTCATTATGTGAATAATTTTAAAATCTTAGCTCAAACGGCTGCACCGGGATATTGAGTTCTATAAGATAAAGCCATAAACATGTGTTTCTGAGTCTTCTATCAAAAGTTACAGCGATTTATATGAAGTTGTTCAAAAACGCTTTATTTCGCCAAGACAATGCGTTTCTCACTGTTACATGCATTTGAATGGGAAACTCGCCTGAAACAAAGTATAGGTTTTCATTATGTGAATAATTTTAAAATCTTAGCTCAAACGGCTGCAAAACCTGTTTGCCCAGCACCGGGATATTGAGTTCTATAAGATAAAGCCATAAACATGTGTTTCTGAGTCTTCTATCAAAAGTTACAGCGATTTATATGAAGTTGTACAAAAATGCTTTCTTTCGCCAAGACAATGCGTTTCTCACTGTTACATGCATTTGAATGGGAAACTCGCCTGAAACAAAGTATAGGTTTTCATTATGTGAATAATTTTAAAATCTTAGCTCAAACGGCTGCAAAACCTGTTTGCCCAGCACGGGGATATTGAGTTCTATAAGATAAAGCCATAAACATGTGTTTCTGAGTCTTCTATCAAAAGTTACAGCGATTTATATGAAGTTGTACAAAAATGCTTTCTTTCGCCAAGACAATGCGTTTCTCACTGTTACATGCATTTGAATGGGAAACTCGCCTGAAACAAAGTATAGGTTTTCATTATGTGAATAATTTTAAAATCTTAGCTCAAACGGCTGCAAAACCTGTTTGCCCAGCACCGGGATATTGAGTTCTATAAGATAAAGCCATAAACATGTGTTTCTGAGTCTTCTATCAAAAGTTACAGCGATTTATATGAAGTTGTACGAAAACGCTTTCTTTCGCCAAGACAATGCGTTTCTCACTGTTACATGCATTTGAATGGGAAACTCGCCTGAAACAAAGTATAGGTTTTCATTATGTGAATAATTTTAAAATCTTAGCTCAAACGGCTGCAAAACCTGTTTGCCCAGCACGGGGATATTGAGTTCTATAAGATAAAGCCATAAACATGTGTTTCTGAGTCTTCTATCAAAAGTTACAGCGATTTATATGAAGTTGTACAAAAATGCTTTCTTTCGCCAAGACAATGCGTTTCTCACTGTTACATGCATTTGAATGGGAAACTCGCCTGAAACAAAGTATAGGTTTTCATTATGTGAATAATTTTAAAATCTTAGCTCAAACGGCTGCACCGGGATATTGAGTTCTATAAGATAAAGCCATAAACATGTGTTTCTGAGTCTTCTATCAAAAGTTACAGCGATTTATATGAAGTTGTTCAAAAACGCTTTATTTCGCCAAGACAATGCGTTTCTCACTGTTACATGCATTTGAATGGGAAACTCGCCTGAAACAAAGTATAGGTTTTCATTATGTGAATAATTTTAAAATCTTAGCTCAAACGGCTGCAAAACCTGTTTGCCCAGCACCGGGATATTGAGTTCTATAAGATAAAGCCATAAACATGTGTTTCTGAGTCTTCTATCAAAAGTTACAGCGATTTATATGAAGTTGTACAAAAATGCTTTCTTTCGCCAAGACAATGCGTTTCTCACTGTTACATGCATTTGAATGGGAAACTCGCCTGAAACAAAGTATAGGTTTTCATTATGTGAATAATTTTAAAATCTTAGCTCAAACGGCTGCAAAACCTGTTTGCCCAGCACGGGGATATTGAGTTCTATAAGATAAAGCCATAAACATGTGTTTCTGAGTCTTCTATCAAAAGTTACAGCGATTTATATGAAGTTGTACAAAAATGCTTTCTTTCGCCAAGACAATGCGTTTCTCACTGTTACATGCATTTGAATGGGAAACTCGCCTGAAACAAAGTATAGGTTTTCATTATGTGAATAATTTTAAAATCTTAGCTCAAACGGCTGCAAAACCTGTTTGCCCAGCACGGGGATATTGAGTTCTATAAGATAAAGCCATAAACATGTGTTTCTGAGTCTTCTATCAAAAGTTACAGCGATTTATATGAAGTTGTACAAAAATGCTTTATTTCGCCAAGACAATGCGTTTCTCACTGTTACATGCATTTGAATGGGAAACTCGCCCGAGACAAAGTATAGGTTTTCATTATGTGAATAATTTTAAAATCTTAGCTCAAACGGCTGCAAAACCTGTTTGCCCAGCACGGGGATATTGAGTTCTATAAGATAAAGCCATAAACATGTGTTTCTGAGTCTTCTATCAAAAGTTACAGCGATTTATATGAAGTTGTACGAAAACGCTTTCTTTCGCCAAGACAATGCGTTTCTCACTGTTACATGCATTTGAATGGGAAACTCGCCTGAAACAAAGTATAGGTTTTCATTATGTGAATAATTTTAAAATCTTAGCTCAAACGGCTGCAAAACCTGTTTGCCCAGCACGGGGATATTGAGTTCTATAAGATAAAGCCATAAACATGTGTTTCTGAGTCTTCTATCAAAAGTTACAGCGATTTATATGAAGTTGTACAAAAATGCTTTCTTTCGCCAAGACAATGCGTTTCTCACTGTTACATGCATTTGAATGGGAAACTCGCCTGAAACAAAGTATAGGTTTTCATTATGTGAATAATTTTAAAATCTTAGCTCAAACGGCTGCACCGGGATATTGAGTTCTATAAGATAAAGCCATAAACATGTGTTTCTGAGTCTTCTATCAAAAGTTACAGCGATTTATATGAAGTTGTACAAAAATGCTTTATTTCGCCAAGACAATGCGTTTCTCACTGTTACATGCATTTGAATGGGAAACTCGCCCGAGACAAAGTATAGGTTTTCATTATGTGAATAATTTTAAAATCTTAGCTCAAACGGCTGCAAAACCTGTTTGCCCAGCACGGGGATATTGAGTTCTATAAGATAAAGCCATAAACATGTGTTTCTGAGTCTTCTATCAAAAGTTACAGCGATTTATATGAAGTTGTACGAAAACGCTTTCTTTCGCCAAGACAATGCGTTTCTCACTGTTACATGCATTTGAATGGGAAACTCGCCTGAAACAAAGTATAGGTTTTCATTATGTGAATAATTTTAAAATCTTAGCTCAAACGGCTGCACCGGGATATTGAGTTCTATAAGATAAAGCCATAAACATGTGTTTCTGAGTCTTCTATCAAAAGTTACAGCGATTTATATGAAGTTGTTCAAAAACGCTTTATTTCGCCAAGACAATGCGTTTCTCACTGTTACATGCATTTGAATGGGAAACTCGCCTGAAACAAAGTATAGGTTTTCATTATGTGAATAATTTTAAAATCTTAGCTCAAACGGCTGCAAAACCTGTTTGCCCAGCACCGGGATATTGAGTTCTATAAGATAAAGCCATAAACATGTGTTTCTGAGTCTTCTATCAAAAGTTACAGCGATTTATATGAAGTTGTACAAAAATGCTTTCTTTCGCCAAGACAATGCGTTTCTCACTGTTACATGCATTTGAATGGGAAACTCGCCTGAAACAAAGTATAGGTTTTCATTATGTGAATAATTTTAAAATCTTAGCTCAAACGGCTGCAAAACCTGTTTGCCCAGCACGGGGATATTGAGTTCTATAAGATAAAGCCATAAACATGTGTTTCTGAGTCTTCTATCAAAAGTTACAGCGATTTATATGAAGTTGTACAAAAATGCTTTCTTTCGCCAAGACAATGCGTTTCTCACTGTTACATGCATTTGAATGGGAAACTCGCCTGAAACAAAGTATAGGTTTTCATTATGTGAATAATTTTAAAATCTTAGCTCAAACGGCTGCAAAACCTGTTTGCCCAGCACCGGGATATTGAGTTCTATAAGATAAAGCCATAAACATGTGTTTCTGAGTCTTCTATCAAAAGTTACAGCGATTTATATGAAGTTGTACGAAAACGCTTTCTTTCGCCAAGACAATGCGTTTCTCACTGTTACATGCATTTGAATGGGAAACTCGCCTGAAACAAAGTATAGGTTTTCATTATGTGAATAATTTTAAAATCTTAGCTCAAACGGCTGCACCGGGATATTGAGTTCTATAAGATAAAGCCATAAACATGTGTTTCTGAGTCTTCTATCAAAAGTTACAGCGATTTATATGAAGTTGTTCAAAAACGCTTTATTTCGCCAAGACAATGCGTTTCTCACTGTTACATGCATTTGAATGGGAAACTCGCCTGAAACAAAGTATAGGTTTTCATTATGTGAATAATTTTAAAATCTTAGCTCAAACGGCTGCAAAACCTGTTTGCCCAGCACCGGGATATTGAGTTCTATAAGATAAAGCCATAAACATGTGTTTCTGAGTCTTCTATCAAAAGTTACAGCGATTTATATGAAGTTGTACAAAAATGCTTTCTTTCGCCAAGACAATGCGTTTCTCACTGTTACATGCATTTGAATGGGAAACTCGCCTGAAACAAAGTATAGGTTTTCATTATGTGAATAATTTTAAAATCTTAGCTCAAACGGCTGCAAAACCTGTTTGCCCAGCACGGGGATATTGAGTTCTATAAGATAAAGCCATAAACATGTGTTTCTGAGTCTTCTATCAAAAGTTACAGCGATTTATATGAAGTTGTACAAAAATGCTTTCTTTCGCCAAGACAATGCGTTTCTCACTGTTACATGCATTTGAATGGGAAACTCGCCTGAAACAAAGTATAGGTTTTCATTATGTGAATAATTTTAAAATCTTAGCTCAAACGGCTGCAAAACCTGTTTGCCCAGCACCGGGATATTGAGTTCTATAAGATAAAGCCATAAACATGTGTTTCTGAGTCTTCTATCAAAAGTTACAGCGATTTATATGAAGTTGTACGAAAACGCTTTATTTCGCCAAGACAATGCGTTTCTCACTGTTACATGCATTTGAATGGGAAACTCGCCTGAAACAAAGTATAGGTTTTCATTATGTGAATAATTTTAAAATCTTAGCTCAAACGGCTGCAAAACCTGTTTGCCCAGCACGGGGATATTGAGTTCTATAAGATAAAGCCATAAACATGTTTGTCTGAGTCTTCTATCAAAAGTTACAGCGATTTATATGAAGTTGTTCAAAAACGCTTTATTTCGCCAAGACAATGCGTTTCTCACTGTTACATGCATTTGAATGGGAAACTCGCCTGAAACAAAGTATAGGTTTTCATTATGTGAATAATTTTAAAATCTTAGCTCAAACGGCTGCAAAACCTGTTTGCCCAGCACGGGGATATTGAGTTCTATAAGATAAAGCCATAAACATGTGTTTCTGAGTCTTCTATCAAAAGTTACAGCGATTTATATGAAGTTGTACAAAAATGCTTTCTTTCGCCAAGACAATGCGTTTCTCACTGTTACATGCATTTGAATGGGAAACTCGCCTGAAACAAAGTATAGGTTTTCATTATGTGAATAATTTTAAAATCTTAGCTCAAACGGCTGCACCGGGATATTGAGTTCTATAAGATAAAGCCATAAACATGTGTTTCTGAGTCTTCTATCAAAAGTTACAGCGATTTATATGAAGTTGTACAAAAATGCTTTATTTCGCCAAGACAATGCGTTTCTCACTGTTACATGCATTTGAATGGGAAACTCGCCCGAGACAAAGTATAGGTTTTCATTATGTGAATAATTTTAAAATCTTAGCTCAAACGGCTGCAAAACCTGTTTGCCCAGCACGGGGATATTGAGTTCTATAAGATAAAGCCATAAACATGTGTTTCTGAGTCTTCTATCAAAAGTTACAGCGATTTATATGAAGTTGTACGAAAACGCTTTCTTTCGCCAAGACAATGCGTTTCTCACTGTTACATGCATTTGAATGGGAAACTCGCCTGAAACAAAGTATAGGTTTTCATTATGTGAATAATTTTAAAATCTTAGCTCAAACGGCTGCAAAACCTGTTTGCCCAGCACGGGGATATTGAGTTCTATAAGATAAAGCCATAAACATGTGTTTCTGAGTCTTCTATCAAAAGTTACAGCGATTTATATGAAGTTGTACAAAAATGCTTTCTTTCGCCAAGACAATGCGTTTCTCACTGTTACATGCATTTGAATGGGAAACTCGCCTGAAACAAAGTATAGGTTTTCATTATGTGAATAATTTTAAAATCTTAGCTCAAACGGCTGCACCGGGATATTGAGTTCTATAAGATAAAGCCATAAACATGTGTTTCTGAGTCTTCTATCAAAAGTTACAGCGATTTATATGAAGTTGTTCAAAAACGCTTTATTTCGCCAAGACAATGCGTTTCTCACTGTTACATGCATTTGAATGGGAAACTCGCCTGAAACAAAGTATAGGTTTTCATTATGTGAATAATTTTAAAATCTTAGCTCAAACGGCTGCAAAACCTGTTTGCCCAGCACCGGGATATTGAGTTCTATAAGATAAAGCCATAAACATGTGTTTCTGAGTCTTCTATCAAAAGTTACAGCGATTTATATGAAGTTGTACAAAAATGCTTTCTTTCGCCAAGACAATGCGTTTCTCACTGTTACATGCATTTGAATGGGAAACTCGCCTGAAACAAAGTATAGGTTTTCATTATGTGAATAATTTTAAAATCTTAGCTCAAACGGCTGCAAAACCTGTTTGCCCAGCACGGGGATATTGAGTTCTATAAGATAAAGCCATAAACATGTGTTTCTGAGTCTTCTATCAAAAGTTACAGCGATTTATATGAAGTTGTACAAAAATGCTTTCTTTCGCCAAGACAATGCGTTTCTCACTGTTACATGCATTTGAATGGGAAACTCGCCTGAAACAAAGTATAGGTTTTCATTATGTGAATAATTTTAAAATCTTAGCTCAAACGGCTGCACCGGGATATTGAGTTCTATAAGATAAAGCCATAAACATGTGTTTCTGAGTCTTCTATCAAAAGTTACAGCGATTTATATGAAGTTGTACGAAAACGCTTTATTTCGCCAAGACAATGCGTTTCTCACTGTTACATGCATTTGAATGGGAAACTCGCCTGAAACAAAGTATAGGTTTTCATTATGTGAATAATTTTAAAATCTTAGCTCAAACGGCTGCAAAACCTGTTTGCCCAGCACGGGGATATTGAGTTCTATAAGATAAAGCCATAAACATGTTTGTCTGAGTCTTCTATCAAAAGTTACAGCGATTTATATGAAGTTGTTCAAAAACGCTTTATTTCGCCAAGACAATGCGTTTCTCACTGTTACATGCATTTGAATGGGAAACTCGCCTGAAACAAAGTATAGGTTTTCATTATGTGAATAATTTTAAAATCTTAGCTCAAACGGCTGCAAAACCTGTTTGCCCAGCACGGGGATATTGAGTTCTATAAGATAAAGCCATAAACATGTGTTTCTGAGTCTTCTATCAAAAGTTACAGCGATTTATATGAAGTTGTACAAAAATGCTTTCTTTCGCCAAGACAATGCGTTTCTCACTGTTACATGCATTTGAATGGGAAACTCGCCTGAAACAAAGTATAGGTTTTCATTATGTGAATAATTTTAAAATCTTAGCTCAAACGGCTGCAAAACCTGTTTGCCCAGCACGGGGATATTGAGTTCTATAAGATAAAGCCATAAACATGTTTGTCTGAGTCTTCTATCAAAAGTTACAGCGATTTATATGAAGTTGTTCAAAAACGTTTTATTTCGCCAAGACAATGCGTTTCTCACTGTTACATGCATTTGAATGGGAAACTCGCCTGAAACAAAGTATAGGTTTTCATTATGTGAATAATTTTAAAATCTTAGCTCAAACGGCTGCAAAACCTGTTTGCCCAGCACGGGGATATTGAGTTCTATAAGATAAAGCCATAAACATGTGTTTCTGAGTCTTCTATCAAAAGTTACAGCGATTTATATGAAGTTGTACAAAAATGCTTTCTTTCGCCAAGACAATGCGTTTCTCACTGTTACATGCATTTGAATGGGAAACTCGCCTGAAACAAAGTATAGGTTTTCATTATGTGAATAATTTTAAAATCTTAGCTCAAACGGCTGCAAAACCTGTTTGCCCAGCACGGGGATATTGAGTTCTATAAGATAAAGCCATAAACATGTGTTTCTGAGTCTTCTATCAAAAGTTACAGCGATTTATATGAAGTTGTACAAAAATGCTTTATTTCGCCAAGACAATGCGTTTCTCACTGTTACATGCATTTGAATGGGAAACTCGCCTGAAACAAAGTATAGGTTTTCATTATGTGAATAATTTTAAAATCTTAGCTCAAACGGCTGCAAAACCTGTTTGCCCAGCACGGGGATATTGAGTTCTATAAGATAAAGCCATAAACATGTGTTTCTGAGTCTTCTATCAAAAGTTACAGCGATTTATATGAAGTTGTTCAAAAACGCTTTATTTCGCCAAGACAATGCGTTTCTCACTGTTACATGCATTTGAATGGGAAACTCGCCTGAAACAAAGTATAGGTTTTCATTATGTGAATAATTTTAAAATCTTAGCTCAAACGGCTGCAAAACCTGTTTGCCCAGCACGGGGATATTGAGTTCTATAAGATAAAGCCATAAACATGTGTTTCTGAGTCTTCTATCAAAAGTTACAGCGATTTATATGAAGTTGTACAAAAATGCTTTCTTTCGCCAAGACAATGCGTTTCTCACTGTTACATGCATTTGAATGGGAAACTCGCCTGAAACAAAGTATAGGTTTTCATTATGTGAATAATTTTAAAATCTTAGCTCAAACGGCTGCAAAACCTGTTTGCCCAGCACGGGGATATTGAGTTCTATAAGATAAAGCCATAAACATGTTTGTCTGAGTCTTCTATCAAAAGTTACAGCGATTTATATGAAGTTGTTCAAAAACGTTTTATTTCGCCAAGACAATGCGTTTCTCACTGTTACATGCATTTGAATGGGAAACTCGCCTGAAACAAAGTATAGGTTTTCATTATGTGAATAATTTTAAAATCTTAGCTCAAACGGCTGCAAAACCTGTTTGCCCAGCACGGGGATATTGAGTTCTATAAGATAAAGCCATAAACATGTGTTTCTGAGTCTTCTATCAAAAGTTACAGCGATTTATATGAAGTTGTACAAAAATGCTTTCTTTCGCCAAGACAATGCGTTTCTCACTGTTACATGCATTTGAATGGGAAACTCGCCTGAAACAAAGTATAGGTTTTCATTATGTGAATAATTTTAAAATCTTAGCTCAAACGGCTGCAAAACCTGTTTGCCCAGCACGGGGATATTGAGTTCTATAAGATAAAGCCATAAACATGTGTTTCTGAGTCTTCTATCAAAAGTTACAGCGATTTATATGAAGTTGTACAAAAATGCTTTATTTCGCCAAGACAATGCGTTTCTCACTGTTACATGCATTTGAATGGGAAACTCGCCTGAAACAAAGTATAGGTTTTCATTATGTGAATAATTTTAAAATCTTAGCTCAAACGGCTGCAAAACCTGTTTGCCCAGCACGGGGATATTGAGTTCTATAAGATAAAGCCATAAACATGTGTTTCTGAGTCTTCTATCAAAAGTTACAGCGATTTATATGAAGTTGTTCAAAAACGCTTTATTTCGCCAAGACAATGCGTTTCTCACTGTTACATGCATTTGAATGGGAAACTCGCCTGAAACAAAGTATAGGTTTTCATTATGTGAATAATTTTAAAATCTTAGCTCAAACGGCTGCAAAACCTGTTTGCCCAGCACGGGGATATTGAGTTCTATAAGATAAAGCCATAAACATGTGTTTCTGAGTCTTCTATCAAAAGTTACAGCGATTTATATGAAGTTGTTCAAAAACGCTTTATTTCGCCAAGACAATGCGTTTCTCACTGTTACATGCATTTGAATGGGAAACTCGCCTGAAACAAAGTATAGGTTTTCATTATGTGAATAATTTTAAAATCTTAGCTCAAACGGCTGCAAAACCTGTTTGCCCAGCACGGGGATATTGAGTTCTATAAGATAAAGCCATAAACATGTGTTTCTGAGTCTTCTATCAAAAGTTACAGCGATTTATATGAAGTTGTACAAAAATGCTTTCTTTCGCCAAGACAATGCGTTTCTCACTGTTACATGCATTTGAATGGGAAACTCGCCTGAAACAAAGTATAGGTTTTCATTATGTGAATAATTTTAAAATCTTAGCTCAAACGGCTGCAAAACCTGTTTGCCCAGCACGGGGATATTGAGTTCTATAAGATAAAGCCATAAACATGTGTTTCTGAGTCTTCTATCAAAAGTTACAGCGATTTATATGAAGTTGTTCAAAAACGCTTTATTTCGCCAAGACAATGCGTTTCTCACTGTTACATGCATTTGAATGGGAAACTCGCCTGAAACAAAGTATAGGTTTTCATTATGTGAATAATTTTAAAATCTTAGCTCAAACGGCTGCAAAACCTGTTTGCCCAGCACGGGGATATTGAGTTCTATAAGATAAAGCCATAAACATGTGTTTCTGAGTCTTCTATCAAAAGTTACAGCGATTTATATGAAGTTGTACAAAAATGCTTTCTTTCGCCAAGACAATGCGTTTCTCACTGTTACATGCATTTGAATGGGAAACTCGCCTGAAACAAAGTATAGGTTTTCATTATGTGAATAATTTTAAAATCTTAGCTCAAACGGCTGCAAAACCTGTTTGCCCAGCACGGGGATATTGAGTTCTATAAGATAAAGCCATAAACATGTGTTTCTGAGTCTTCTATCAAAAGTTACAGCGATTTATATGAAGTTGTTCAAAAACGCTTTATTTCGCCAAGACAATGCGTTTCTCACTGTTACATGCATTTGAATGGGAAACTCGCCTGAAACAAAGTATAGGTTTTCATTATGTGAATAATTTTAAAATCTTAGCTCAAACGGCTGCAAAACCTGTTTGCCCAGCACGGGGATATTGAGTTCTATAAGATAAAGCCATAAACATGTGTTTCTGAGTCTTCTATCAAAAGTTACAGCGATTTATATGAAGTTGTACAAAAATGCTTTCTTTCGCCAAGACAATGCGTTTCTCACTGTTACATGCATTTGAATGGGAAACTCGCCTGAAACAAAGTATAGGTTTTCATTATGTGAATAATTTTAAAATCTTAGCTCAAACGGCTGCAAAACCTGTTTGCCCAGCACGGGGATATTGAGTTCTATAAGATAAAGCCATAAACATGTGTTTCTGAGTCTTCTATCAAAAGTTACAGCGATTTATATGAAGTTGTACAAAAATGCTTTATTTCGCCAAGACAATGCGTTTCTCACTGTTACATGCATTTGAATGGGAAACTCGCCTGAAACAAAGTATAGGTTTTCATTATGTGAATAATTTTAAAATCTTAGCTCAAACGGCTGCAAAACCTGTTTGCCCAGCACGGGGATATTGAGTTCTATAAGATAAAGCCATAAACATGTGTTTCTGAGTCTTCTATCAAAAGTTACAGCGATTTATATGAAGTTGTTCAAAAACGCTTTATTTCGCCAAGACAATGCGTTTCTCACTGTTACATGCATTTGAATGGGAAACTCGCCTGAAACAAAGTATAGGTTTTCATTATGTGAATAATTTTAAAATCTTAGCTCAAACGGCTGCAAAACCTGTTTGCCCAGCACGGGGATATTGAGTTCTATAAGATAAAGCCATAAACATGTGTTTCTGAGTCTTCTATCAAAAGTTACAGCGATTTATATGAAGTTGTTCAAAAACGCTTTATTTCGCCAAGACAATGCGTTTCTCACTGTTACATGCATTTGAATGGGAAACTCGCCTGAAACAAAGTATAGGTTTTCATTATGTGAATAATTTTAAAATCTTAGCTCAAACGGCTGCAAAACCTGTTTGCCCAGCACGGGGATATTGAGTTCTATAAGATAAAGCCATAAACATGTGTTTCTGAGTCTTCTATCAAAAGTTACAGCGATTTATATGAAGTTGTACGAAAACGCTTTATTTCGCCAAGACAATGCGTTTCTCACTGTTACATGCATTTGAATGGGAAACTCGCCTGAAACAAAGTATAGGTTTTCATTATGTGAATAATTTTAAAATCTTAGCTCAAACGGCTGCAAAACCTGTTTGCCCAGCACGGGGATATTGAGTTCTATAAGATAAAGCCATAAACATGTGTTTCTGAGTCTTCTATCAAAAGTTACAGCGATTTATATGAAGTTGTTCAAAAACGCTTTATTTCGCCAAGACAATGCGTTTCTCACTGTTACATGCATTTGAATGGGAAACTCGCCTGAAACAAAGTATAGGTTTTCATTATGTGAATAATTTTAAAATCTTAGCTCAAACGGCTGCAAAACCTGTTTGCCCAGCACGGGGATATTGAGTTCTATAAGATAAAGCCATAAACATGTGTTTCTGAGTCTTCTATCAAAAGTTACATCGATTTATATGAAGTTGTTCAAAAACGCTTTATTTCGCCAAGACAATGCGTTTCTCACTGTTACATGCATTTGAATGGGAAACTCGCCTGAAACAAAGTATAGGTTTTCATTATGTGAATAATTTTAAAATCTTAGCTCAAACGGCTGCAAAACCTGTTTGCCCAGCACGGGGATATTGAGTTCTATAAGATAAAGCCATAAACATGTGTTTCTGAGTCTTCTATCAAAAGTTACAGCGATTTATATGAAGTTGTACAAAAATGCTTTCTTTCGCCAAGACAATGCGTTTCTCACTGTTACATGCATTTGAATGGGAAATTCGCCTGAAACAAAGTATAGGTTTTCATTATGTGAATAATTTTAAAATCTTAGCTCAAACGGCTGCAAAACCTGTTTGCCCAGCACGGGGATATTGAGTTCTATAAGATAAAGCCATAAACATGTTTGTCTGAGTCTTCTATCAAAAGTTACAGCGATTTATATGAAGTTGTTCAAAAACGCTTTATTTCGCCAAGACAATGCGTTTCTCACTGTTACATGCATTTGAATGGGAAACTCGCCTGAAACAAAGTATAGGTTTTCATTATGTGAATAATTTTAAAATCTTAGCTCAAACGGCTGCACCGGGATATTGAGTTCTATAAGATAAAGCCATAAACATGTGTTTCTGAGTCTTCTATCAAAAGTTACAGCGATTTATATGAAGTTGTACAAAAATGCTTTATTTCGCCAAGACAATGCGTTTCTCACTGTTACATGCATTTGAATGGGAAACTCGCCCGAGACAAAGTATAGGTTTTCATTATGTGAATAATTTTAAAATCTTAGCTCAAACGGCTGCAAAACCTGTTTGCCCAGCACGGGGATATTGAGTTCTATAAGATAAAGCCATAAACATGTGTTTCTGAGTCTTCTATCAAAAGTTACAGCGATTTATATGAAGTTGTACGAAAACGCTTTCTTTCGCCAAGACAATGCGTTTCTCACTGTTACATGCATTTGAATGGGAAACTCGCCTGAAACAAAGTATAGGTTTTCATTATGTGAATAATTTTAAAATCTTAGCTCAAACGGCTGCAAAACCTGTTTGCCCAGCACGGGGATATTGAGTTCTATAAGATAAAGCCATAAACATGTGTTTCTGAGTCTTCTATCAAAAGTTACAGCGATTTATATGAAGTTGTACAAAAATGCTTTCTTTCGCCAAGACAATGCGTTTCTCACTGTTACATGCATTTGAATGGGAAACTCGCCTGAAACAAAGTATAGGTTTTCATTATGTGAATAATTTTAAAATCTTAGCTCAAACGGCTGCACCGGGATATTGAGTTCTATAAGATAAAGCCATAAACATGTGTTTCTGAGTCTTCTATCAAAAGTTACAGCGATTTATATGAAGTTGTTCAAAAACGCTTTATTTCGCCAAGACAATGCGTTTCTCACTGTTACATGCATTTGAATGGGAAACTCGCCTGAAACAAAGTATAGGTTTTCATTATGTGAATAATTTTAAAATCTTAGCTCAAACGGCTGCAAAACCTGTTTGCCCAGCACGGGGATATTGAGTTCTATAAGATAAAGCCATAAACATGTGTTTCTGAGTCTTCTATCAAAAGTTACAGCGATTTATATGAAGTTGTACAAAAATGCTTTCTTTCGCCAAGACAATGCGTTTCTCACTGTTACATGCATTTGAATGGGAAACTCGCCTGAAACAAAGTATAGGTTTTCATTATGTGAATAATTTTAAAATCTTAGCTCAAACGGCTGCAAAACCTGTTTGCCCAGCACGGGGATATTGAGTTCTATAAGATAAAGCCATAAACATGTGTTTCTGAGTCTTCTATCAAAAGTTACAGCGATTTATATGAAGTTGTACAAAAATGCTTTATTTCGCCAAGACAATGCGTTTCTCACTGTTACATGCATTTGAATGGGAAACTCGCCTGAAACAAAGTATAGGTTTTCATTATGTGAATAATTTTAAAATCTTAGCTCAAACGGCTGCAAAACCTGTTTGCCCAGCACGGGGATATTGAGTTCTATAAGATAAAGCCATAAACATGTGTTTCTGAGTCTTCTATCAAAAGTTACAGCGATTTATATGAAGTTGTTCAAAAACGCTTTATTTCGCCAAGACAATGCGTTTCTCACTGTTACATGCATTTGAATGGGAAACTCGCCTGAAACAAAGTATAGGTTTTCATTATGTGAATAATTTTAAAATCTTAGCTCAAACGGCTGCAAAACCTGTTTGCCCAGCACGGGGATATTGAGTTCTATAAGATAAAGCCATAAACATGTGTTTCTGAGTCTTCTATCAAAAGTTACAGCGATTTATATGAAGTTGTTCAAAAACGCTTTATTTCGCCAAGACAATGCGTTTCTCACTGTTACATGCATTTGAATGGGAAACTCGCCTGAAACAAAGTATAGGTTTTCATTATGTGAATAATTTTAAAATCTTAGCTCAAACGGCTGCAAAACCTGTTTGCCCAGCACGGGGATATTGAGTTCTATAAGATAAAGCCATAAACATGTGTTTCTGAGTCTTCTATCAAAAGTTACAGCGATTTATATGAAGTTGTACGAAAACGCTTTATTTCGCCAAGACAATGCGTTTCTCACTGTTACATGCATTTGAATGGGAAACTCGCCTGAAACAAAGTATAGGTTTTCATTATGTGAATAATTTTAAAATCTTAGCTCAAACGGCTGCAAAACCTGTTTGCCCAGCACGGGGATATTGAGTTCTATAAGATAAAGCCATAAACATGTGTTTCTGAGTCTTCTATCAAAAGTTACAGCGATTTATATGAAGTTGTTCAAAAACGCTTTATTTCGCCAAGACAATGCGTTTCTCACTGTTACATGCATTTGAATGGGAAACTCGCCTGAAACAAAGTATAGGTTTTCATTATGTGAATAATTTTAAAATCTTAGCTCAAACGGCTGCAAAACCTGTTTGCCCAGCACGGGGATATTGAGTTCTATAAGATAAAGCCATAAACATGTGTTTCTGAGTCTTCTATCAAAAGTTACATCGATTTATATGAAGTTGTTCAAAAACGCTTTATTTCGCCAAGACAATGCGTTTCTCACTGTTACATGCATTTGAATGGGAAACTCGCCTGAAACAAAGTATAGGTTTTCATTATGTGAATAATTTTAAAATCTTAGCTCAAACGGCTGCAAAACCTGTTTGCCCAGCACGGGGATATTGAGTTCTATAAGATAAAGCCATAAACATGTGTTTCTGAGTCTTCTATCAAAAGTTACAGCGATTTATATGAAGTTGTACAAAAATGCTTTCTTTCGCCAAGACAATGCGTTTCTCACTGTTACATGCATTTGAATGGGAAATTCGCCTGAAACAAAGTATAGGTTTTCATTATGTGAATAATTTTAAAATCTTAGCTCAAACGGCTGCAAAACCTGTTTGCCCAGCACGGGGATATTGAGTTCTATAAGATAAAGCCATAAACATGTTTGTCTGAGTCTTCTATCAAAAGTTACAGCGATTTATATGAAGTTGTTCAAAAACGCTTTATTTCGCCAAGACAATGCGTTTCTCACTGTTACATGCATTTGAATGGGAAACTCGCCTGAAACAAAGTATAGGTTTTCATTATGTGAATAATTTTAAAATCTTAGCTCAAACGGCTGCACCGGGATATTGAGTTCTATAAGATAAAGCCATAAACATGTGTTTCTGAGTCTTCTATCAAAAGTTACAGCGATTTATATGAAGTTGTACAAAAATGCTTTATTTCGCCAAGACAATGCGTTTCTCACTGTTACATGCATTTGAATGGGAAACTCGCCCGAGACAAAGTATAGGTTTTCATTATGTGAATAATTTTAAAATCTTAGCTCAAACGGCTGCAAAACCTGTTTGCCCAGCACGGGGATATTGAGTTCTATAAGATAAAGCCATAAACATGTGTTTCTGAGTCTTCTATCAAAAGTTACAGCGATTTATATGAAGTTGTACGAAAACGCTTTCTTTCGCCAAGACAATGCGTTTCTCACTGTTACATGCATTTGAATGGGAAACTCGCCTGAAACAAAGTATAGGTTTTCATTATGTGAATAATTTTAAAATCTTAGCTCAAACGGCTGCAAAACCTGTTTGCCCAGCACGGGGATATTGAGTTCTATAAGATAAAGCCATAAACATGTGTTTCTGAGTCTTCTATCAAAAGTTACAGCGATTTATATGAAGTTGTACAAAAATGCTTTCTTTCGCCAAGACAATGCGTTTCTCACTGTTACATGCATTTGAATGGGAAACTCGCCTGAAACAAAGTATAGGTTTTCATTATGTGAATAATTTTAAAATCTTAGCTCAAACGGCTGCACCGGGATATTGAGTTCTATAAGATAAAGCCATAAACATGTGTTTCTGAGTCTTCTATCAAAAGTTACAGCGATTTATATGAAGTTGTTCAAAAACGCTTTATTTCGCCAAGACAATGCGTTTCTCACTGTTACATGCATTTGAATGGGAAACTCGCCTGAAACAAAGTATAGGTTTTCATTATGTGAATAATTTTAAAATCTTAGCTCAAACGGCTGCAAAACCTGTTTGCCCAGCACCGGGATATTGAGTTCTATAAGATAAAGCCATAAACATGTGTTTCTGAGTCTTCTATCAAAAGTTACAGCGATTTATATGAAGTTGTACAAAAATGCTTTCTTTCGCCAAGACAATGCGTTTCTCACTGTTACATGCATTTGAATGGGAAACTCGCCTGAAACAAAGTATAGGTTTTCATTATGTGAATAATTTTAAAATCTTAGCTCAAACGGCTGCAAAACCTGTTTGCCCAGCACGGGGATATTGAGTTCTATAAGATAAAGCCATAAACATGTGTTTCTGAGTCTTCTATCAAAAGTTACAGCGATTTATATGAAGTTGTACAAAAATGCTTTCTTTCGCCAAGACAATGCGTTTCTCACTGTTACATGCATTTGAATGGGAAACTCGCCTGAAACAAAGTATAGGTTTTCATTATGTGAATAATTTTAAAATCTTAGCTCAAACGGCTGCACCGGGATATTGAGTTCTATAAGATAAAGCCATAAACATGTGTTTCTGAGTCTTCTATCAAAAGTTACAGCGATTTATATGAAGTTGTACGAAAACGCTTTATTTCGCCAAGACAATGCGTTTCTCACTGTTACATGCATTTGAATGGGAAACTCGCCTGAAACAAAGTATAGGTTTTCATTATGTGAATAATTTTAAAATCTTAGCTCAAACGGCTGCAAAACCTGTTTGCCCAGCACGGGGATATTGAGTTCTATAAGATAAAGCCATAAACATGTTTGTCTGAGTCTTCTATCAAAAGTTACAGCGATTTATATGAAGTTGTTCAAAAACGCTTTATTTCGCCAAGACAATGCGTTTCTCACTGTTACATGCATTTGAATGGGAAACTCGCCTGAAACAAAGTATAGGTTTTCATTATGTGAATAATTTTAAAATCTTAGCTCAAACGGCTGCAAAACCTGTTTGCCCAGCACGGGGATATTGAGTTCTATAAGATAAAGCCATAAACATGTGTTTCTGAGTCTTCTATCAAAAGTTACAGCGATTTATATGAAGTTGTACAAAAATGCT
Organism: Aulonocara sp. 'chitande type north' Nkhata Bay; assembly: GCF_057382095.1. Classification (NCBI taxonomy): domain Eukaryota; kingdom Metazoa; phylum Chordata; class Actinopteri; order Cichliformes; family Cichlidae; genus Aulonocara; species Aulonocara sp. 'chitande type north' Nkhata Bay. Next base: position 14,593 of record NW_028234375.1, on the reverse strand, counting down.
TTCTTTCGCCAAGACAATGCGTTTCTCACTGTTACATGCATTTGAATGGGAAACTCGCCTGAAACAAAGTATAGGTTTTCATTATGTGAATAATTTTAAAATCTTAGCTCAAACGGCTGCAAAACCTGTTTGCCCAGCACGGGGATATTGAGTTCTATAAGATAAAGCCATAAACATGTTTGTCTGAGTCTTCTATCAAAAGTTACAGCGATTTATATGAAGTTGTTCAAAAACGCTTTATTTCGCCAAGACAATGCGTTTCTCACTGTTACATGCATTTGAATGGGAAACTCGCCTGAAACAAAGTATAGGTTTTCATTATGTGAATAATTTTAAAATCTTAGCTCAAACGGCTGCAAAACCTGTTTGCCCAGCACGGGGATATTGAGTTCTATAAGATAAAGCCATAAACATGTTTGTCTGAGTCTTCTATCAAAAGTTACAGCGATTTATATGAAGTTGTTCAAAAACGCTTTATTTCGCCAAGACAATGCGTTTCTCACTGTTACATGCATTTGAATGGGAAACTCGCCTGAAACAAAGTATAGGTTTTCATTATGTGAATAATTTTAAAATCTTAGCTCAAACGGCTGCAAAACCTGTTTGCCCAGCACGGGGATATTGAGTTCTATAAGATAAAGCCATAAACATGTGTTTCTGAGTCTTCTATCAAAAGTTACAGCGATTTATATGAAGTTGTACAAAAATGCTTTCTTTCGCCAAGACAATGCGTTTCTCACTGTTACATGCATTTGAATGGGAAACTCGCCTGAAACAAAGTATAGGTTTTCATTATGTGAATAATTTTAAAATCTTAGCTCAAACGGCTGCACCGGGATATTGAGTTCTATAAGATAAAGCCATAAACATGTGTTTCTGAGTCTTCTATCAAAAGTTACAGCGATTTATATGAAGTTGTTCAAAAACGCTTTATTTCGCCAAGACAATGCGTTTCTCACTGTTACATGCATTTGAATGGGAAACTCGCCTGAAACAAAGTATAGGTTTTCATTATGTGAATAATTTTAAAATCTTAGCTCAAACGGCTGCAAAACCTGTTTGCCCAGCACCGGGATATTGAGTTCTATAAGATAAAGCCATAAACATGTGTTTCTGAGTCTTCTATCAAAAGTTACAGCGATTTATATGAAGTTGTACAAAAATGCTTTCTTTCGCCAAGACAATGCGTTTCTCACTGTTACATGCATTTGAATGGGAAACTCGCCTGAAACAAAGTATAGGTTTTCATTATGTGAATAATTTTAAAATCTTAGCTCAAACGGCTGCACCGGGATATTGAGTTCTATAAGATAAAGCCATAAACATGTGTTTCTGAGTCTTCTATCAAAAGTTACAGCGATTTATATGAAGTTGTACGAAAACGCTTTATTTCGCCAAGACAATGCGTTTCTCACTGTTACATGCATTTGAATGGGAAACTCGCCTGAAACAAAGTATAGGTTTTCATTATGTGAATAATTTTAAAATCTTAGCTCAAACGGCTGCAAAACCTGTTTGCCCAGCACGGGGATATTGAGTTCTATAAGATAAAGCCATAAACATGTTTGTCTGAGTCTTCTATCAAAAGTTACAGCGATTTATATGAAGTTGTTCAAAAACGCTTTATTTCGCCAAGACAATGCGTTTCTCACTGTTACATGCATTTGAATGGGAAACTCGCCTGAAACAAAGTATAGGTTTTCATTATGTGAATAATTTTAAAATCTTAGCTCAAACGGCTGCAAAACCTGTTTGCCCAGCACGGGGATATTGAGTTCTATAAGATAAAGCCATAAACATGTGTTTCTGAGTCTTCTATCAAAAGTTACAGCGATTTATATGAAGTTGTACAAAAATGCTTTCTTTCGCCAAGACAATGCGTTTCTCACTGTTACATGCATTTGAATGGGAAACTCGCCTGAAACAAAGTATAGGTTTTCATTATGTGAATAATTTTAAAATCTTAGCTCAAACGGCTGCAAAACCTGTTTGCCCAGCACGGGGATATTGAGTTCTATAAGATAAAGCCATAAACATGTTTGTCTGAGTCTTCTATCAAAAGTTACAGCGATTTATATGAAGTTGTTCAAAAACGCTTTATTTCGCCAAGACAATGCGTTTCTCACTGTTACATGCATTTGAATGGGAAACTCGCCTGAAACAAAGTATAGGTTTTCATTATGTGAATAATTTTAAAATCTTAGCTCAAACGGCTGCAAAACCTGTTTGCCCAGCACGGGGATATTGAGTTCTATAAGATAAAGCCATAAACATGTGTTTCTGAGTCTTCTATCAAAAGTTACAGCGATTTATATGAAGTTGTACAAAAATGCTTTCTTTCGCCAAGACAATGCGTTTCTCACTGTTACATGCATTTGAATGGGAAACTCGCCTGAAACAAAGTATAGGTTTTCATTATGTGAATAATTTTAAAATCTTAGCTCAAACGGCTGCAAAACCTGTTTGCCCAGCACGGGGATATTGAGTTCTATAAGATAAAGCCATAAACATGTGTTTCTGAGTCTTCTATCAAAAGTTACAGCGATTTATATGAAGTTGTTCAAAAACGCTTTATTTCGCCAAGACAATGCGTTTCTCACTGTTACATGCATTTGAATGGGAAACTCGCCTGAAACAAAGTATAGGTTTTCATTATGTGAATAATTTTAAAATCTTAGCTCAAACGGCTGCAAAACCTGTTTGCCCAGCACGGGGATATTGAGTTCTATAAGATAAAGCCATAAACATGTGTTTCTGAGTCTTCTATCAAAAGTTACAGCGATTTATATGAAGTTGTACGAAAACACTTTCTTTCGCCAAGACAATGCGTTTCTCACTGTTACATGCATTTGAATGGGAAACTCGCCTGAAACAAAGTATAGGTTTTCATTATGTGAATAATTTTAAAATCTTAGCTCAAACGGCTGCAAAACCTGTTTGCCCAGCACGGGGATATTGAGTTCTATAAGATAAAGCCATAAACATGTGTTTCTGAGTCTTCTATCAAAAGTTACAGCGATTTATATGAAGTTGTACGAAAACGCTTTATTTCGCCAAGACAATGCGTTTCTCACTGTTACATGCATTTGAATGGGAAACTCGCCTGAAACAAAGTATAGGTTTTCATTATGTGAATAATTTTAAAATCTTAGCTCAAACGGCTGCAAAACCTGTTTGCCCAGCACGGGGATATTGAGTTCTATAAGATAAAGCCATAAACATGTGTTTCTGAGTCTTCTATCAAAAGTTACAGCGATTTATATGAAGTTGTTCAAAAACGCTTTATTTCGCCAAGACAATGCGTTTCTCACTGTTACATGCATTTGAATGGGAAACTCGCCTGAAACAAAGTATAGGTTTTCATTATGTGAATAATTTTAAAATCTTAGCTCAAACGGCTGCAAAACCTGTTTGCCCAGCACGGGGATATTGAGTTCTATAAGATAAAGCCATAAACATGTGTTTCTGAGTCTTCTATCAAAAGTTACAGCGATTTATATGAAGTTGTACGAAAACACTTTCTTTCGCCAAGACAATGCGTTTCTCACTGTTACATGCATTTGAATGGGAAACTCGCCTGAAACAAAGTATAGGTTTTCATTATGTGAATAATTTTAAAATCTTAGCTCAAACGGCTGCAAAACCTGTTTGCCCAGCACGGGGATATTGAGTTCTATAAGATAAAGCCATAAACATGTGTTTCTGAGTCTTCTATCAAAAGTTACAGCGATTTATATGAAGTTGTACAAAAATGCTTTCTTTCGCCAAGACAATGCGTTTCTCACTGTTACATGCATTTGAATGGGAAACTCGCCTGAAACAAAGTATAGGTTTTCATTATGTGAATAATTTTAAAATCTTAGCTCAAACGGCTGCAAAACCTGTTTGCCCAGCACGGGGATATTGAGTTCTATAAGATAAAGCCATAAACATGTGTTTCTGAGTCTTCTATCAAAAGTTACAGCGATTTATATGAAGTTGTACGAAAACACTTTCTTTCGCCAAGACAATGCGTTTCTCACTGTTACATGCATTTGAATGGGAAACTCGCCTGAAACAAAGTATAGGTTTTCATTATGTGAATAATTTTAAAATCTTAGCTCAAACGGCTGCAAAACCTGTTTGCCCAGCACGGGGATATTGAGTTCTATAAGATAAAGCCATAAACATGTGTTTCTGAGTCTTCTATCAAAAGTTACAGCGATTTATATGAAGTTGTTCAAAAACGCTTTATTTCGCCAAGACAATGCGTTTCTCACTGTTACATGCATTTGAATGGGAAACTCGCCTGAAACAAAGTATAGGTTTTCATTATGTGAATAATTTTAAAATCTTAGCTCAAACGGCTGCAAAACCTGTTTGCCCAGCACGGGGATATTGAGTTCTATAAGATAAAGCCATAAACATGTGTTTCTGAGTCTTCTATCAAAAGTTACAGCGATTTATATGAAGTTGTACGAAAACGCTTTATTTCGCCAAGACAATGCGTTTCTCACTGTTACATGCATTTGAATGGGAAACTCGCCTGAAACAAAGTATAGGTTTTCATTATGTGAATAATTTTAAAATCTTAGCTCAAACGGCTGCAAAACCTGTTTGCCCAGCACGGGGATATTGAGTTCTATAAGATAAAGCCATAAACATGTGTTTCTGAGTCTTCTATCAAAAGTTACAGCGATTTATATGAAGTTGTACGAAAACACTTTCTTTCGCCAAGACAATGCGTTTCTCACTGTTACATGCATTTGAATGGGAAACTCGCCTGAAACAAAGTATAGGTTTTCATTATGTGAATAATTTTAAAATCTTAGCTCAAACGGCTGCAAAACCTGTTTGCCCAGCACGGGGATATTGAGTTCTATAAGATAAAGCCATAAACATGTGTTTCTGAGTCTTCTATCAAAAGTTACAGCGATTTATATGAAGTTGTTCAAAAACGCTTTATTTCGCCAAGACAATGCGTTTCTCACTGTTACATGCATTTGAATGGGAAACTCGCCTGAAACAAAGTATAGGTTTTCATTATGTGAATAATTTTAAAATCTTAGCTCAAACGGCTGCAAAACCTGTTTGCCCAGCACGGGGATATTGAGTTCTATAAGATAAAGCCATAAACATGTGTTTCTGAGTCTTCTATCAAAAGTTACAGCGATTTATATGAAGTTGTACGAAAACACTTTCTTTCGCCAAGACAATGCGTTTCTCACTGTTACATGCATTTGAATGGGAAACTCGCCTGAAACAAAGTATAGGTTTTCATTATGTGAATAATTTTAAAATCTTAGCTCAAACGGCTGCAAAACCTGTTTGCCCAGCACGGGGATATTGAGTTCTATAAGATAAAGCCATAAACATGTGTTTCTGAGTCTTCTATCAAAAGTTACAGCGATTTATATGAAGTTGTACGAAAACGCTTTATTTCGCCAAGACAATGCGTTTCTCACTGTTACATGCATTTGAATGGGAAACTCGCCTGAAACAAAGTATAGGTTTTCATTATGTGAATAATTTTAAAATCTTAGCTCAAACGGCTGCAAAACCTGTTTGCCCAGCACGGGGATATTGAGTTCTATAAGATAAAGCCATAAACATGTGTTTCTGAGTCTTCTATCAAAAGTTACAGCGATTTATATGAAGTTGTACGAAAACGCTTTATTTCGCCAAGACAATGCGTTTCTCACTGTTACATGCATTTGAATGGGAAACTCGCCTGAAACAAAGTATAGGTTTTCATTATGTGAATAATTTTAAAATCTTAGCTCAAACGGCTGCAAAACCTGTTTGCCCAGCACGGGGATATTGAGTTCTATAAGATAAAGCCATAAACATGTGTTTCTGAGTCTTCTATCAAAAGTTACAGCGATTTATATGAAGTTGTTCAAAAACGCTTTATTTCGCCAAGACAATGCGTTTCTCACTGTTACATGCATTTGAATGGGAAACTCGCCTGAAACAAAGTATAGGTTTTCATTATGTGAATAATTTTAAAATCTTAGCTCAAACGGCTGCAAAACCTGTTTGCCCAGCACGGGGATATTGAGTTCTATAAGATAAAGCCATAAACATGTGTTTCTGAGTCTTCTATCAAAAGTTACAGCGATTTATATGAAGTTGTACGAAAACGCTTTATTTCGCCAAGACAATGCGTTTCTCACTGTTACATGCATTTGAATGGGAAACTCGCCTGAAACAAAGTATAGGTTTTCATTATGTGAATAATTTTAAAATCTTAGCTCAAACGGCTGCAAAACCTGTTTGCCCAGCACGGGGATATTGAGTTCTATAAGATAAAGCCATAAACATGTGTTTCTGAGTCTTCTATCAAAAGTTACAGCGATTTATATGAAGTTGTACGAAAACACTTTCTTTCGCCAAGACAATGCGTTTCTCACTGTTACATGCATTTGAATGGGAAACTCGCCTGAAACAAAGTATAGGTTTTCATTATGTGAATAATTTTAAAATCTTAGCTCAAACGGCTGCAAAACCTGTTTGCCCAGCACGGGGATATTGAGTTCTATAAGATAAAGCCATAAACATGTGTTTCTGAGTCTTCTATCAAAAGTTACAGCGATTTATATGAAGTTGTACGAAAACACTTTCTTTCGCCAAGACAATGCGTTTCTCACTGTTACATGCATTTGAATGGGAAACTCGCCTGAAACAAAGTATAGGTTTTCATTATGTGAATAATTTTAAAATCTTAGCTCAAACGGCTGCAAAACCTGTTTGCCCAGCACGGGGATATTGAGTTCTATAAGATAAAGCCATAAACATGTGTTTCTGAGTCTTCTATCAAAAGTTACAGCGATTTATATGAAGTTGTACGAAAACGCTTTATTTCGCCAAGACAATGCGTTTCTCACTGTTACATGCATTTGAATGGGAAACTCGCCTGAAACAAAGTATAGGTTTTCATTATGTGAATAATTTTAAAATCTTAGCTCAAACGGCTGCAAAACCTGTTTGCCCAGCACGGGGATATTGAGTTCTATAAGATAAAGCCATAAACATGTGTTTCTGAGTCTTCTATCAAAAGTTACAGCGATTTATATGAAGTTGTACGAAAACGCTTTATTTCGCCAAGACAATGCGTTTCTCACTGTTACATGCATTTGAATGGGAAACTCGCCTGAAACAAAGTATAGGTTTTCATTATGTGAATAATTTTAAAATCTTAGCTCAAACGGCTGCAAAACCTGTTTGCCCAGCACGGGGATATTGAGTTCTATAAGATAAAGCCATAAACATGTGTTTCTGAGTCTTCTATCAAAAGTTACAGCGATTTATATGAAGTTGTACGAAAACACTTTCTTTCGCCAAGACAATGCGTTTCTCACTGTTACATGCATTTGAATGGGAAACTCGCCTGAAACAAAGTATAGGTTTTCATTATGTGAATAATTTTAAAATCTTAGCTCAAACGGCTGCAAAACCTGTTTGCCCAGCACGGGGATATTGAGTTCTATAAGATAAAGCCATAAACATGTGTTTCTGAGTCTTCTATCAAAAGTTACAGCGATTTATATGAAGTTGTTCAAAAACGCTTTATTTCGCCAAGACAATGCGTTTCTCACTGTTACATGCATTTGAATGGGAAACTCGCCTGAAACAAAGTATAGGTTTTCATTATGTGAATAATTTTAAAATCTTAGCTCAAACGGCTGCAAAACCTGTTTGCCCAGCACGGGGATATTGAGTTCTATAAGATAAAGCCATAAACATGTGTTTCTGAGTCTTCTATCAAAAGTTACAGCGATTTATATGAAGTTGTACGAAAACACTTTCTTTCGCCAAGACAATGCGTTTCTCACTGTTACATGCATTTGAATGGGAAACTCGCCTGAAACAAAGTATAGGTTTTCATTATGTGAATAATTTTAAAATCTTAGCTCAAACGGCTGCAAAACCTGTTTGCCCAGCACGGGGATATTGAGTTCTATAAGATAAAGCCATAAACATGTGTTTCTGAGTCTTCTATCAAAAGTTACAGCGATTTATATGAAGTTGTACGAAAACGCTTTATTTCGCCAAGACAATGCGTTTCTCACTGTTACATGCATTTGAATGGGAAACTCGCCTGAAACAAAGTATAGGTTTTCATTATGTGAATAATTTTAAAATCTTAGCTCAAACGGCTGCAAAACCTGTTTGCCCAGCACGGGGATATTGAGTTCTATAAGATAAAGCCATAAACATGTGTTTCTGAGTCTTCTATCAAAAGTTACAGCGATTTATATGAAGTTGTTCAAAAACGCTTTATTTCGCCAAGACAATGCGTTTCTCACTGTTACATGCATTTGAATGGGAAACTCGCCTGAAACAAAGTATAGGTTTTCATTATGTGAATAATTTTAAAATCTTAGCTCAAACGGCTGCAAAACCTGTTTGCCCAGCACGGGGATATTGAGTTCTATAAGATAAAGCCATAAACATGTGTTTCTGAGTCTTCTATCAAAAGTTACAGCGATTTATATGAAGTTGTACGAAAACGCTTTATTTCGCCAAGACAATGCGTTTCTCACTGTTACATGCATTTGAATGGGAAACTCGCCTGAAACAAAGTATAGGTTTTCATTATGTGAATAATTTTAAAATCTTAGCTCAAACGGCTGCAAAACCTGTTTGCCCAGCACGGGGATATTGAGTTCTATAAGATAAAGCCATAAACATGTGTTTCTGAGTCTTCTATCAAAAGTTACAGCGATTTATATGAAGTTGTACGAAAACACTTTCTTTCGCCAAGACAATGCGTTTCTCACTGTTACATGCATTTGAATGGGAAACTCGCCTGAAACAAAGTATAGGTTTTCATTATGTGAATAATTTTAAAATCTTAGCTCAAACGGCTGCAAAACCTGTTTGCCCAGCACGGGGATATTGAGTTCTATAAGATAAAGCCATAAACATGTGTTTCTGAGTCTTCTATCAAAAGTTACAGCGATTTATATGAAGTTGTACGAAAACGCTTTATTTCGCCAAGACAATGCGTTTCTCACTGTTACATGCATTTGAATGGGAAACTCGCCTGAAACAAAGTATAGGTTTTCATTATGTGAATAATTTTAAAATCTTAGCTCAAACGGCTGCAAAACCTGTTTGCCCAGCACGGGGATATTGAGTTCTATAAGATAAAGCCATAAACATGTGTTTCTGAGTCTTCTATCAAAAGTTACAGCGATTTATATGAAGTTGTTCAAAAACGCTTTATTTCGCCAAGACAATGCGTTTCTCACTGTTACATGCATTTGAATGGGAAACTCGCCTGAAACAAAGTATAGGTTTTCATTATGTGAATAATTTTAAAATCTTAGCTCAAACGGCTGCAAAACCTGTTTGCCCAGCACGGGGATATTGAGTTCTATAAGATAAAGCCATAAACATGTGTTTCTGAGTCTTCTATCAAAAGTTACAGCGATTTATATGAAGTTGTACGAAAACGCTTTATTTCGCCAAGACAATGCGTTTCTCACTGTTACATGCATTTGAATGGGAAACTCGCCTGAAACAAAGTATAGGTTTTCATTATGTGAATAATTTTAAAATCTTAGCTCAAACGGCTGCAAAACCTGTTTGCCCAGCACGGGGATATTGAGTTCTATAAGATAAAGCCATAAACATGTGTTTCTGAGTCTTCTATCAAAAGTTACAGCGATTTATATGAAGTTGTACGAAAACACTTTCTTTCGCCAAGACAATGCGTTTCTCACTGTTACATGCATTTGAATGGGAAACTCGCCTGAAACAAAGTATAGGTTTTCATTATGTGAATAATTTTAAAATCTTAGCTCAAACGGCTGCAAAACCTGTTTGCCCAGCACGGGGATATTGAGTTCTATAAGATAAAGCCATAAACATGTGTTTCTGAGTCTTCTATCAAAAGTTACAGCGATTTATATGAAGTTGTTCAAAAACGCTTTATTTCGCCAAGACAATGCGTTTCTCACTGTTACATGCATTTGAATGGGAAACTCGCCTGAAACAAAGTATAGGTTTTCATTATGTGAATAATTTTAAAATCTTAGCTCAAACGGCTGCAAAACCTGTTTGCCCAGCACGGGGATATTGAGTTCTATAAGATAAAGCCATAAACATGTGTTTCTGAGTCTTCTATCAAAAGTTACAGCGATTTATATGAAGTTGTACGAAAACGCTTTATTTCGCCAAGACAATGCGTTTCTCACTGTTACATGCATTTGAATGGGAAACTCGCCTGAAACAAAGTATAGGTTTTCATTATGTGAATAATTTTAAAATCTTAGCTCAAACGGCTGCAAAACCTGTTTGCCCAGCACGGGGATATTGAGTTCTATAAGATAAAGCCATAAACATGTGTTTCTGAGTCTTCTATCAAAAGTTACAGCGATTTATATGAAGTTGTTCAAAAACGCTTTATTTCGCCAAGACAATGCGTTTCTCACTGTTACATGCATTTGAATGGGAAACTCGCCTGAAACAAAGTATAGGTTTTCATTATGTGAATAATTTTAAAATCTTAGCTCAAACGGCTGCAAAACCTGTTTGCCCAGCACGGGGATATTGAGTTCTATAAGATAAAGCCATAAACATGTGTTTCTGAGTCTTCTATCAAAAGTTACAGCGATTTATATGAAGTTGTTCAAAAACGCTTTATTTCGCCAAGACAATGCGTTTCTCACTGTTACATGCATTTGAATGGGAAACTCGCCTGAAACAAAGTATAGGTTTTCATTATGTGAATAATTTTAAAATCTTAGCTCAAACGGCTGCAAAACCTGTTTGCCCAGCACGGGGATATTGAGTTCTATAAGATAAAGCCATAAACATGTGTTTCTGAGTCTTCTATCAAAAGTTACAGCGATTTATATGAAGTTGTTCAAAAACGCTTTATTTCGCCAAGACAATGCGTTTCTCACTGTTACATGCATTTGAATGGGAAACTCGCCTGAAACAAAGTATAGGTTTTCATTATGTGAATAATTTTAAAATCTTAGCTCAAACGGCTGCAAAACCTGTTTGCCCAGCACGGGGATATTGAGTTCTATAAGATAAAGCCATAAACATGTGTTTCTGAGTCTTCTATCAAAAGTTACAGCGATTTATATGAAGTTGTTCAAAAACGCTTTATTTCGCCAAGACAATGCGTTTCTCACTGTTACATGCATTTGAATGGGAAACTCGCCTGAAACAAAGTATAGGTTTTCATTATGTGAATAATTTTAAAATCTTAGCTCAAACGGCTGCAAAACCTGTTTGCCCAGCACGGGGATATTGAGTTCTATAAGATAAAGCCATAAACATGTGTTTCTGAGTCTTCTATCAAAAGTTACAGCGATTTATATGAAGTTGTACGAAAACGCTTTATTTCGCCAAGACAATGCGTTTCTCACTGTTACATGCATTTGAATGGGAAACTCGCCTGAAACAAAGTATAGGTTTTCATTATGTGAATAATTTTAAAATCTTAGCTCAAACGGCTGCAAAACCTGTTTGCCCAGCACGGGGATATTGAGTTCTATAAGATAAAGCCATAAACATGTGTTTCTGAGTCTTCTATCAAAAGTTACAGCGATTTATATGAAGTTGTTCAAAAACGCTTTATTTCGCCAAGACAATGCGTTTCTCACTGTTACATGCATTTGAATGGGAAACTCGCCTGAAACAAAGTATAGGTTTTCATTATGTGAATAATTTTAAAATCTTAGCTCAAACGGCTGCAAAACCTGTTTGCCCAGCACGGGGATATTGAGTTCTATAAGATAAAGCCATAAACATGTGTTTCTGAGTCTTCTATCAAAAGTTACAGCGATTTATATGAAGTTGTACGAAAACGCTTTATTTCGCCAAGACAATGCGTTTCTCACTGTTACATGCATTTGAATGGGAAACTCGCCTGAAACAAAGTATAGGTTTTCATTATGTGAATAATTTTAAAATCTTAGCTCAAACGGCTGCAAAACCTGTTTGCCCAGCACGGGGATATTGAGTTCTATAAGATAAAGCCATAAACATGTGTTTCTGAGTCTTCTATCAAAAGTTACAGCGATTTATATGAAGTTGTTCAAAAACGCTTTATTTCGCCAAGACAATGCGTTTCTCACTGTTACATGCATTTGAATGGGAAACTCGCCTGAAACAAAGTATAGGTTTTCATTATGTGAATAATTTTAAAATCTTAGCTCAAACGGCTGCAAAACCTGTTTGCCCAGCACGGGGATATTGAGTTCTATAAGATAAAGCCATAAACATGTGTTTCTGAGTCTTCTATCAAAAGTTACAGCGATTTATATGAAGTTGTACGAAAACGCTTTCTTTCGCCAAGACAATGCGTTTCTCACTGTTACATGCATTTGAATGGGAAACTCGCCTGAAACAAAGTATAGGTTTTCATTATGTGAATAATTTTAAAATCTTAGCTCAAACGGCTGCAAAACCTGTTTGCCCAGCACGGGGATATTGAGTTCTATAAGATAAAGCCATAAACATGTGTTTCTGAGTCTTCTATCAAAAGTTACAGCGATTTATATGAAGTTGTACGAAAACGCTTTATTTCGCCAAGACAATGCGTTTCTCACTGTTACATGCATTTGAATGGGAAACTCGCCTGAAACAAAGTATAGGTTTTCATTATGTGAATAATTTTAAAATCTTAGCTCAAACGGCTGCAAAACCTGTTTGCCCAGCACGGGGATATTGAGTTCTATAAGATAAAGCCATAAACATGTGTTTCTGAGTCTTCTATCAAAAGTTACAGCGATTTATATGAAGTTGTTCAAAAACGCTTTATTTCGCCAAGACAATGCGTTTCTCACTGTTACATGCATTTGAATGGGAAACTCGCCTGAAACAAAGTATAGGTTTTCATTATGTGAATAATTTTAAAATCTTAGCTCAAACGGCTGCAAAACCTGTTTGCCCAGCACGGGGATATTGAGTTCTATAAGATAAAGCCATAAACATGTGTTTCTGAGTCTTCTATCAAAAGTTACAGCGATTTATATGAAGTTGTTCAAAAACGCTTTATTTCGCCAAGACAATGCGTTTCTCACTGTTACATGCATTTGAATGGGAAACTCGCCTGAAACAAAGTATAGGTTTTCATTATGTGAATAATTTTAAAATCTTAGCTCAAACGGCTGCAAAACCTGTTTGCCCAGCACGGGGATATTGAGTTCTATAAGATAAAGCCATAAACATGTGTTTCTGAGTCTTCTATCAAAAGTTACAGCGATTTATATGAAGTTGTTCAAAAACGCTTTATTTCGCCAAGACAATGCGTTTCTCACTGTTACATGCATTTGAATGGGAAACTCGCCTGAAACAAAGTATAGGTTTTCATTATGTGAATAATTTTAAAATCTTAGCTCAAACGGCTGCAAAACCTGTTTGCCCAGCACGGGGATATTGAGTTCTATAAGATAAAGCCATAAACATGTGTTTCTGAGTCTTCTATCAAAAGTTACAGCGATTTATATGAAGTTGTTCAAAAACGCTTTATTTCGCCAAGACAATGCGTTTCTCACTGTTACATGCATTTGAATGGGAAACTCGCCTGAAACAAAGTATAGGTTTTCATTATGTGAATAATTTTAAAATCTTAGCTCAAACGGCTGCAAAACCTGTTTGCCCAGCACGGGGATATTGAGTTCTATAAGATAAAGCCATAAACATGTGTTTCTGAGTCTTCTATCAAAAGTTACAGCGATTTATATGAAGTTGTACGAAAACAGCTTTCTTTCGCCAAGACAATGCGTTTCTCACTGTTACATGCATTTGAATGGGAAACTCGCCTGAAACAAAGTATAGGTTTTCATTATGTGAATAATTTTAAAATCTTAGCTCAAACGGCTGCAAAACCTGTTTGCCCAGCACGGGGATATTGAGTTCTATAAGATAAAGCCATAAACATGTGTTTCTGAGTCTTCTATCAAAAGTTACAGCGATTTATATGAAGTTGTTCAAAAACGCTTTATTTCGCCAAGACAATGCGTTTCTCACTGTTACATGCATTTGAATGGGAAACTCGCCTGAAACAAAGTATAGGTTTTCATTATGTGAATAATTTTAAAATCTTAGCTCAAACGGCTGCAAAACCTGTTTGCCCAGCACGGGGATATTGAGTTCTATAAGATAAAGCCATAAACATGTGTTTCTGAGTCTTCTATCAAAGTTACAGCGATTTATATGAAGTTGTACGAAAACGCTTTATTTCGCCAAGACAATGCGTTTCTCACTGTTACATGCATTTGAATGGGAAACTCGCCTGAAACAAAGTATAGGTTTTCATTATGTGAATAATTTTAAAATCTTAGCTCAAACGGCTGCAAAACCTGTTTGCCCAGCACGGGGATATTGAGTTCTATAAGATAAAGCCATAAACATGTGTTTCTGAGTCTTCTATCAAAGTTACAGCGATTTATATGAAGTTGTTCAAAAACGCTTTATTTCGCCAAGACAATGCGTTTCTCACTGTTACATGCATTTGAATGGGAAACTCGCCTGAAACAAAGTATAGGTTTTTCATTATGTGAATAATTTTAAAATCTTAGCTCAAACGGCTGCAAAACCTGTTTGCCCAGCACGGGGATATTGAGTTCTATAAGATAAAGCCATC
>NW_028234374.1:0-25172 GCF_057382095.1 Aulonocara sp. 'chitande type north' Nkhata Bay | reverse complement strand
GAAACAAACAGGAAATGCTTAATTTAAAAGCAAAAAGGATGCTTCCTGCTGCAGATGAGAGAGATGGAGGATTGATGCGGTTTGTAATGTGGCCGCGAGCTGTTTATCTACAAGTTCAGGTTCTTTGAGCAGAGAAAGCTTTGAGAGCTGATAACATTTGATAGTTTGCTCTGAATACAAGTTCACTGTGTTCAGCGTGGTGCAGTGTGAGACAACAGAAGCAAAATGCATTAAATGAATATTTAAATGACTCAAATGTCAACAAATCGTTAGGTAATCCATTTTGTGTAGGTGTTGTTTACCTGCTGCAGTGAGTCCACACAGCCACCTGGGGGCCTGTGATGGTACTGCAAGTAGATCACGAGCAGTCGATTAATATTCTTAAGTCTTCTTTAAAAAAAGAAAAAGGAAAATTCTGATTTCTTGGATAAAAAGTGTGACGGTGGTGCAAGGAGCAGAGATGTTTAAGATAGAAGATGTGGAGAAGAGGGTGGAGTGGGTGGAGATGAGTGTCAGGAGTGATTTGTGACAGATGGCAGGAAGAGAGAAAGGGGAGGTTTGTGAGACTGCAGTGAGACTGCTGTGATGTATGGTTGGGAGACGGTGGCACTGACAGAGACAGGAGGCGGAGCTTGAGGAGAAGACTGTGGCTCAGGGGGTTGGGAAGCGCACCTGTAACCGGAAGGTCGCCGGTTCGATCCCCGGCTTTTCTGTCCTGGTCGTTGTGTCCTTGGGCAAGACACCTTACCCTACCCCTACCCTACCGCCTACTGGTGTTGGCCAGAGGGGCCGATGGCGCGATATGGCAGCCTCGCTTCTGTCAGTCTGCCCCAGGGCAGCTGTGGCTACAACCGTAGCTTGCCTCCACCGGTGTATGAATGTGAGAGTGAATGAATAATGGCATTGTAAAGCGCTTTGGGTGCCTTGAAAAGCGCTATATAAATCCAATGCATTATTATTATTATTAAGACTCAGGTGGTTCTGTGTTGACGTCTAAAGGCTGAAAGAAGAATAGACCGAATCATGACAATCTGTTTTTAAATTAAAATTTTGTTTTGGAGTCATTTTATTTCAGGTTTTATAGTTTTAAATTGAAATATTTACATTTTCTAAAGAAGCTGAACTGACGAGGAAGCTTCACTAGAATTAAACCTGATCTTGATTCTGAGCTCATCCTGCAGCTCTGTTAATAACTATAAAGATCCTAATATGGCAAATAAAACTGTTGATGGGGAATTAAATTAAGTGAATCATTAGAAGCTGAATGAGAAAACATAATATCACTGTAATGATATTATGATGACAGTAACTCATTTTCTGCTTGTGCGCTGAGTGGAGTGGATGTTTGGGTGGGCCTCACGCTGTCCACAGATAAACAACACAAGGGAGCAGATATAGAGAGCGTTCGAGCTCCGATCAGGGCGGAGATATCGGAGCTTACATTCTGTCACGCCGTCACACGCTCCAGCCTGTAATCACACGCAGACGTACACATTTTTCTGTACGTGTCTGGTCGCGGCCGGCCTAAGGAGCTTTCAAAGAAATCGCCTGGACTTCTGCGTGTGCACTGATACTTTATGTAAAAGACAAACTGGAGCCATTAAGTTCATTTGTATTTAAAGAAAGTCACAAAACAGACACAGGTGCTGCCAGTCTCACTTTGCAAGGATTCAAAAATGGTTTTTATTTTGGATAACGTTCTTGAAACTGCATCAAATTTGAACTTTACTGCTGTCAGAATAACAAATCGCTCTGAAGACGAAGAGATGAACAACACAAATTTAGTTTGAATTCATATAAGAAAGTTTTCCCTCAGATAAGCAGGAACAGCTGCAGACGTCAGTTCAGCGCTGCTCTCCATCCCTGAGCAGCGCATTACTGTAGTTTTCCTTTAATTTGTCACGAAACACAGTGTTGGTGCTTCTGTAGAGCAACATGTAGTTCAGTTTATGGACTTGTCACAAAAGTTGAAGCTCAAAGACTGTGAAGTGTCTCTGTCACAGTATTTTAACTGCATTTCCTGTTCTTTAAAAAAGGAAATAAAAGCTGGTTGGTGCAACATCGCTACATCTCTCTGCTTCTCCGTCGTCATGCAGGTTTGGTCAGTCCACACGAGAAGGCAATATCACACGTTGGCCAGGAAATACAAGGGAGGATGTGATGATTTAAACTGACAGTGAGAAGATTTCCTGCTGTAAGCTGCTGAAATGCCTGAAATGAGACCAAAACAGAAAGTTTTCACACCCCACTGATGATGGTGGAACTGAGCGTAGTAAAAAGAGGAACTCCTCTTCACACTCGACTTTAAACACATCTCTGCTAAAGATCAGGCCTCAGATGGTTTAAACTCCCTACATTTGTCACTGAAACATGGCGACATCGGGTCAAAGACCGGGTGATCAGCACTCAGCTGCTGACTCCTGGTTGGCCGGACTCGCGCTCTTTCGGGCGTGTTGTGACACCTCATGGAGCGAGGTATTTTGCCTCCAGTCTTCCGTTCTGGGTTTTAAATCTCTTCTCTTAAATCTCTCACGCAGAGAGCGAGGTGTGCAAGCTGGAGACACTCCTGCAGACTGAGGTTACCGTAGTGACCACAGGCGAAGCGGTGGGCGCCGATGCTGCCAAGACCCCGCCGGCCCTGCGACGCAGGAAACGCACGTGCTCGCGGCGGCAGGGTGAGAGGGAGCGAGATAGGGAAGGAGGAGTCGGTGCCGGAGACCGAGGGGACAGAGGAGTGGGAGAGGAGAGGGACACGAGAGAAGCCGGTAAGTCCGCCCGGATACAGACGCCCCCAGCGAATCCTGCCTGTGTGCAGTAGTGCCCTCTGGTGGTTGTGTTTGGTGTTCCAGCCGTCCAACACAACGTCACTGATTCAGTAACAAAGTGTACACTGTTGTGTCCTTTAGGCTCTCAGTTTATGAAGCTGGGGGAGCGATCACGCGGCGGCGGGCACAACAGCATATCCACCATCCTCCTCATCGTCAGCTTCATGTAAGTGTTTGTGGAGTCGGCTGTGTGGGTGGATTGCATCTGTGGATGAGCGCCCCTCTCTGTCCGTCCAGCATGTTAGGTCTTATTTAATCAGCAGCAGCGGAGACACAGTTGTATGAGGAGGGGTTGTACTGTTGCACAGCGGCGTCAGGACCGGTGCACATGAGAGCACCTGTGCTTTCTATACTGTGAGCTGATCTCATCCCTGCTTTGATTGTATGTCTCTGATTAAACTCGCTCGCTGCTGCTCAGTGCACTGCTGAATGTTGCTCATTCAGACACTTTGGAAATCAATCCTTCTGCTTACTAACGGCCTCACGATGCCTTTCTTGCTATTTCTCTTTTTCCCTCCTTTCTGCATTACTTCTTGTGCGTAGGATCTGTATCAGGTTCGTATGAGAGGCTTTAAACGTTACACCACTGGCTGTTTAAATATGACCTCTGAGCACAAATGTACAGGAAAATCCACCGTTCAGGCTAAACATGAAGCTTTGTCAACTTCAAATGAAATGTGATGAATGAGGTTCATTTCTCTTCGGTATAAAAGCACAGCTGCTGATTATTTTAAGCTGCTCTCATGAACGTACGATTATCTGTCCCCAAAGGAGGAGGATTATTTAAACGAGGATTCATAACCAGATTTTAAGTCGTATAAACAAAAGTCATATAAACAAAAGACCCAGTTTTGGGTCCTTTTAGCCTTTGTTGGATAGAGACGGTGTAGAGACAGAGCCGCTGAGCTAAACCGACGGCCTCAAGTCTGATTTATTTGTAAAATGAGAAGTTTTAAACTGAACAAGGTCGATGCAACAAAGTTACAAAATTAGAATCAATCAAATAATTGTTTGTTAGAAGTTTTTAATCAAAACCTCCTGGTCATACCTCCTCAGCATGTTTGACATACATGTACAGGGAGTGCAGAATTATTAGGCAAGTTGTATTTTTGAGGAATAATTTTATTATTGAACAACAACCATGTTCTCAATGAACCCAAAAAACTCATTAATATCAAAGCTGAATGTTTTTGGAAGTAGTTTTTAGTTTGTTTTTAGTTTTAGCTATTTTAGGGGGATATCTGTGTGTGCAGGTGACTATTACTGTGCATAATTATTAGGCAACTTAACAAAAAACAAATATATACCCATTTCAATTATTTATTTTTACCAGTGAAACCAATATAACATCTCCACATTCACAAATATACATTTCTGACATTCAAAAACAAAACAAAACAAAAACAAATCAGTGACCAATATAGCCACCTTTCTTTGCAAGGACACTCAAAAGCCTGCCATCCATGGATCCTGTCAGTGTTTTGATCTGTTCACCATCAACATTGCGTGCAGCAGCAACCACAGCCTCCCAGACACTGTTCAGAGAGGTGTACTGTTTTCCCTCCTTGTAAATCTCACATTTGATGATGGACCACAGGTTCTCAATGGGGTTCAGATCAGGTGAACAAGGAGGCCATGTCATTAGTTTTTCTTCTTTTATACCCTTTCTTGCCAGCCACGCTGTAGAGTACTTGGACGCGTGTGATGGAGCATTGTCCTGCATGAAAATCATGTTTTTCTTGAAGGATGCAGACTTCTTCCTGTACCACTGCTTGAAGAAGGTGTCTTCCAGAAACTGGCAGTAGGACTGGGAGTTGAGCTTGATTCCATCCTCAACCCGAAAAGGCCCCACAAGCTCATCTTTGATGATACCAGCCCAAACCAGTACTCCACCTCCACCTTGCTGGCGTCTGAGTCGGACTGGAGCTCTCTGCCCTTTACCAATCCAGCCACAGGCCCATCCATCTGGCCCATCAAGACTCACTCTCATTTCATCAGTCCATAAAACCTTAGAAAAATCAGTCTTGAGATATTTCTTGGCCCAGTCTTGACGTTTCAGCTTGTGTGTCTTGTTCAGTGGTGGTCGTCTTTCAGCCTTTCTTACCTTGGCCATGTCTCTGAGTATTGCACACCTTGTGCTTTTGGGCACTCCAGTGATGTTGCAGCTCTGAAATATGGCCAAACTGGTGGCAAGTGGCATCTTGGCAGCTGCACGCTTGACTTTTCTCAGTTCATGGGCAGTTATTTTGCGCCTTGGTTTTTCCACACGCTTCTTGCGACCCTGTTGACTATTTTGAATGAAACGCTTGATTGTTCGATGATCACGCTTCACAAGCTTTGCAATTTTAAGACTGCTGCATCCCTCTGCAAGATATCTCACTATTTTTGACTTTTCTGAGCCTGTCAAGTCCTTCTTTTGACCCATTTGGCCAAAGGAAAGGAAGTTGCCTAATAATTATGCACACCTGATATAGGGTGTTGATGTCATTAGACCACACCCCTTCTCATTACAGAGATGCACATCACCTAATATGCTTAATTGGTAGTAGGCTTTCGAGCCTATACAGCTTGGAGTAAGACAACATGCATGAAGAGGATGATGTGGACAAAATACTCATTTGCCTAATAATTCTGCACCCCCTGTATATGTGGTGCAGTGAGACCAGCTTAAAGGCCACAGCGTGCCGTCTGTGTCGTTTGTATCATGGCTGGGATGAATTCTCGTTAAAGGTTTCCAGCAGGAGAGAAACTGGTTCTTAAATGTTTTTTAAAAAATCATTTAAAACATGAAAAAAAGCCTTAAAATCAGCCTGTGTGTGTTAGCTGACGGTGGATTCTTCCTGTAACAGCACAGACTCGAACAAACCCACAAATATTTGTGTGTGTTCTTTTGTTCCGTTGGTTTTTCGACCTTCCTGCTGTCCGTGTGGTTCAGTGTGAAACATTTTCAGTGTTTGTGGTTGGCGGTCAGTGACTCTGACCTCTGTGCGCTCTCTGTCTGTCCCCGTCAGTCTGGTGGTGCTGGTGGCGCTCAACATGCTGCTGTTCTACAAGCTGTACGCTCTGGAAAGAGCCGCACATACACTGGAGACGTGGCACTCCTACTCTGTTGCTGACAGGTAAAACACACCGCCCAGTTTTCCTTAAACACACACACACACACACACACACACACACACACACACACACACACACACACACACACACCGCTCTCTGCGTTCCTCTGTGAAGGCAGAGGCGTGGTGATAATTGGTGCTTGGTATGATTTGCTCCTGTGGGGGACCACAGCTCTGTTACTGCATAGCAACAGATCAGAACAAAATGTTTTAAAGGGGATAAAATCAGTAAAAATGAGGATCATTTAAATAATAATAATAATAATCAAAAAATCTATTTCACACAACACGAATCAAACAGCAAAAACAAAACTGGCTTTCAGCGGGAAGGAAGTCCCGTTTTGTCTCATTCTCTGTGAAACAGGGACTATTTTCTTTCTACCGTCTCCATCCGCCAGTTACAGAAGAGTGCCGCGAGCTAACGTTACAGGTGGACGTCACTGATGTTTCCATCCTGTGAGGAGCGAAAGCTTTAATTCTCGGGTTTGTGTGGCCGCCTCCTGCACACTGTGACACGCTCGGTTTGGTTGGAAGAAAATAGTTCCTCCATGAAACTGCTCACGGCCGGATTTGTGGATAATTTTAATAACCTACTGAGTTTTTCAAACATGTTTCGGTGCTTTGGGCAGCACACAGGATGATGATTCACTCTGTATTGTTGACTCTGGGTTAAAGAGCTCTTCTTCTTCTTCCTCTTGTTTCTCCTCTTCCTCCTCCTCGCCCCCTCAGTCCTTTGCCTCAGACTGCTGGGGAGTGGGCTCAGGTCCTGCAGCTGCAGAGGCAGTTTCATCAGGCCCAGCTCAGCAAGTGGCAGCAGATCCTGCAGTCCTCCGTCTCGCTGCTCGACCAGGTTGGCGTCCCTTCTCAGTTTGCGTTGGCGGCTGGTTTCAGCTCACAGATTATAACCCAGCGTGTCCCTCTCTCTGTCTCCAGATGAAGCAGTCTTTAGAGAAGCTCCACCAGGGCATCGTGGTCCCAGAGGTCAAGCAGGACCCCCCTCCTGACACGGAGTCCCTGACCGAGGCCTGAAGCTCGCCTGCTCCGACTGCCCCCCCCTCCCAACCTCTGAACCCGCAGAGATTCGGATCGTTTCCCACTCGAACCCCGGTGAGAGAGGACGGCGCTCAGAACTCTCCTCGCCCGACTGACTTGAAACAGCGACGTTCGCCTCGAGTGAACTCAGACTGGAAGCTTTCAGGACCACAGCAATAATTTCCCTGCAGCTGCAAGTCGACCGTGTGTGAGTGTGAGTGTGTGTGAGAGTGTGTGAGACGAGGCCACAGGTGGGCCCGTTCAGACCACCCGGACCACACGGTCGGCTGCAATCTCCTTTAATTCAGACCTCGACTATCACAGACCAAACTTCCTCTTCTGACCTGCAACATTTTAGAGGTTCAGCGATTCGGGAAAGTGGGAGCGTCGATCGACTCTCAGAGGACGAGAAAAAAGAGAGGACGAGGAACACGCTCCCACTTCTCCCGGGCTCCGTCAGGGTTTTATGTCTTTTTCAAACTTGGTGCGTCCGACTGTTTCCTGGACCATGACAGTATTTATTGTTGCCGCTGACTGTCCCGTCCTGCTCTGAAGAAGTCATGTGATGCCTGTTTCCTGCTCTGATTTGCTGTTTTGTGTGTGGGCCAAGAGGGGCTCCACGAGAACGATCACTGGCCCCAGCAATAATAGTGATTCATGTTCTGAATGTTTCAAGCAGAGTAGTACATAGATACATATATATATATATATATATAATGATAATAATGAACCGTGTGTCTGTGTGTGTGTGTGTGTGTGTGTGTGGGCAGCAGAGGACATTTGGAGATGAGAGACGGGCGTTCGTGTTAGTTTGTTTTTGAAGATTTCTCTTTCATGTTGGGTTCAGGTGGAAACTCTGAGGTCTCATCAGTGACGGAGCGACTCCTGTGAGGACCAAGCAGACCTCTGAGGGTCCCGGAGAAGAAAAAAGGGAATTTTTCTGGCAGTATTGTTTTTCTGTGTGTGTGTTTGTACGATTCATCTTCTTTTTATTCAGTTTTCATCTTCCGACTTTGATTTTTGTCGCCATTCGTCCTCCCCGCTCACTGGACCTGAAACATTTCACCCACCCGAGAGCTTCCTCTCTGGTTTTCTTTCCTGCTCTTCCTCATGCTCTCCTTCTCTTTCTCTCTCCATTTCGTTTTGGAAAACGGCGTCTGCTGAAGCATGCGGGCCCTGCTGTGCACGGCCATCCGTGGATAACAAAAGGATGTACTATTTATTAAAGGAGGGAGAGAGGGATGAGGAGCAGAGATGGGAATGTACTGTAAAGATGTGATTGTACATCACGCCATGGAGAGAAATGAAAAGCTCTAAACACGCAACAACGCCTCGCTTTTCTTTGAGTCTGTGTTTGTCTCCTTTGGCTTAATCCATTTTGGTTCATAAATAAAGTTCCTGCAGTGTTCTCCCACCGAGGAAAACCTCCGTCAGTGCAGTAGATGATGTTAAAACAGGGAGTAGAGTCTCCAAAAGGTCTCATCTTTCCCTGCACCACCTCCATCCCATCCTGGGAATATCTGAGCTCCTGTGCTGATGATCGTTGAAACGACACAATCGTACACAGTGAGGATAAACCAGGCTGTGCTTTACTGTAATGCCTCTTTGCACCACTAGAAGGTGCAGTTAGTCCGTGTGACTTTTACTTGACCGCTTTATTTACTGTGGTGGTGCGGGTGGATTAAAAGAACAACAGAAAACATATCAGGACTAAAGCTGGGGTGCCCTGATGCAGTCCTCTCTCGGGATTCATGTCTGCTGGTCTCAAACCTGGGAACAGACCTACAGGTGAAACACTGCCCCCTAGTGAAGGTTTTAGCTAAAGCTTTTAGATGGCAACCCTTAAAAATAAGTAAATGATGTGTTTGTTTACTGAATAATGGCACCAGTTGTTTTAATAATTGTCTGCATGTATTCAATTAACAAAATCATTTTCACAAATCTGCACTTCTGAGCATCGCTCATTTCCCCAGCAGAAAGAGTTGACCTGATCCAAAGAGAAGTTCTCTGCCTCGAGAATAAAAGCACCGAGTCAAGAACTGGTTCTGCAGAAGCGTGTCAGCGTTTCTCAGTCCCAACACTGACCTTAACGCCTGGAGCTGCTCTGCTGGCTCAGCAGTAATTGGGTTTTCATTTCTCCTGCGTTACGTTCTGCTCTGCTCAAATCACCTAATTTTAATATATTAATGAAGTCGTGCAAAATTTCACCTTCATTGAGCGGAAATATAAAAGGTTTTTATTTTTGCTTTTTGATCAGAACTTCATAAATCCATCCAATTTTCAGGACTGAAAAATAAATATAGGTTCATTCAAAAATTGCAAAGATATCGGGTTTCACAGTGTCACAGTCTGAAGACAGAACCTGTCCACTCCCCAGTCACCGCCTGGCCAACAACTCGCTAATGCAAAGCAGCCAATCACATCCACAGCAGAGCACGCGTGCTACGATCTACACAGATAGAAAGATGTTTCCTGGTCTGAGTTTTGATTTCTGCACCAATCAGGGTCAGAATTTGTTGTAAACAGCATGAAAGCATGACCCCTCCTGCCTGTATCAGCAGCTCAGGCTGCTGCTGTGGGCGATATTTCCCCCTCACTTCCAGCATGGCAGCATTTAAACTCCACAGCCAACCTGAGTGTTGTTGCTGACCATGTCCATCCCTTTATGACTGTGTGACATTATCACATGAACATGGTCCAAAATGTCAGAGATGTTTCTGAATCTGTGATGTGAAGAATTAAAAGGGACTACAAAAAGTCCATCATGGGTCTGTGAAATAAAAGGTCTCCTTTTATGTAGAACTTATCTGGAGTTGGTCTGAGGTGTTTGCATTTGGAAGATTTTGCTGTGAACAGACAACATGTGTTGTGCCCTTAAACAGGGGAAATAGTGAGGAGAGGTGAAAGAATGGCACAGACACGCAGCTCTCACTCTCACTCGTCTGTATTGAGTTTATAAAAATACTTTGGACAACATTAACTTTAACACTGGACAAAAACCTATACAGACAGTAACAGAAAAATATTCACACAATATGGCGGAGTACTAGCGAAAACTAGCATACACAGCAACAGAGATTAACTGGAACGTCTCAGCCAAAAACAGTCCGCAATTCACATCTTTCGCTATAATGAACAATGATAACAACGTAATAATCAACAGTAACACACATTTATACAGTTCTGTGCATGGCAGTTACCTTAAACAGGGGAAATAGTGAGGAGAGGTGAAAGAACGGCACAGACACGCAGCTCTCACTCGTCTGTGAGTGAAGGAGGCGCGCGAACCCACCTACTGGAGCCCTGAGGCATTACCAATGGATCGACGCACAATCAACCCAGACAGAACTTTCACTACTTATCTCCCTCTATATTCCCACTGCATATTCTATTCGAAAACAGTCAAAGCAACAAATAAAACATTAATAAAGACATGACATGAAATGTAAGGAACCGAGATGTACAATTCTAAAACTGATCCACCAAATTATGATCCACCACACATGCGCTCAAAGGAGCAGAAAAACCTCATCAGAGAAAATGCTGCAGTATTAGGAGTTGCAAAGTCTTCAGTGTTGTACATCCTGAGACAGAAAGAAAGCACTGTGACCTCAGCAACGCAAAAAGACCTGGACGTCCAGAGAAGACAGCAATGGTGGATGATCGCAGAATAATTTCCATGGTGAAGAGAAACCACTTCACAACAGCCTATCAAGTGAACAACACTTTCCAGGAGGCGTATCGATATCCAAGTCTAACCTTAAGAGAAGACTGCATGAAAGTAAATACAGAGGGCCTCAAGAATAGAAAGGCTAAAAAGTATTCTTTGGACGGCTGAAACAAAGAGGAAGGTGTGGAACAGCTCATGATCCAGAACACACCACATCGTCTGTAAAACACGGGGGAGGCTGTGTGATGGTTTGGGCGTGCACGGCTGCCAGTAGCACTGAGACACTAGTGTTTATTGATGATGTGACTCAGGACAGAAGCAGCTGAATGAACTCTGAGGTGTTCAGAGACAAACTGTCTGCTCACATCCTGCTAAATACTGCTAAAAACTGATTGGGCCTCATTTCATAAAACAGATGGACAATGACCCAAAACAGCCAAAGCAACTCAGTTTATTAAAGCAAAGGAGTATTCTTGAATGGCCAAGTCAGTCACCTGATCTTAACCCCACAGAACTTTTCACTTGTTGAAGACTGAAGTTCATAAAGTCACCGTTACGCTGAGCTCTGCACGTTCTGACCAAGCGGGGTCGCCGTAAACTCAACTTTGTTCTTAGAAAATCTTTCAGCTCCTCTGTGAGGTGACATCATAGAGATCCTGGACTGGAAAAAACTGTCTTTGGCTCACAAACATATAACATGAATAACTAACATTACTAACATGTGACCACCCAGGAACAGAATCTACAATAAAATGCAGAATTTACTTTAAAAACTAATTCGAGTGTTTGCAGCTCAGTTTTACTTCATTCACAGACTTCACTGCACATTAACCCGACACACATGTAAAGGACTCGAACAGCTTATTGTGTCAGAAGTTTGATTTATTTCAGTGTTTCTTTATTTCATTTTGTTTCCAGTAAGCAACATTTCCACACCTAAAACTGCAGTTTTTGATTTGCTGAAGCACGAGCAGAAGGTTTCTTCTCGTTTCACCGGTTTCTTCATTTGTGCAGGAAAATGTATTCAAAGCACAAACAACATCACTTAGAAAGGAGTGCATGGATGCTTATTTGTTCTTTTTTAGCATCTCAAACTTTTGGTGTTTGTACTGAAAAGAAAACGTCACTTTTCCGCCTTTGCATTATTCCAACACGCAGCATGCAGGTACGTGTGTCTCCTCCTTAAACTCTCAAAGTATGAAACTTACTTTTGTACAACAGATGAGCAGTAAACATGCAGACTGGCAGTGTTGAGCTGCCATCTAGTGGCTATCTGGAAACATGTTTTTCTTAAAAGCCAAGGCTTCACCTTTTTCCCTTTTGTGTTTCCACTGGCTTCTCTCCGGGAGGCACACTGGGCACGGTTTGTGGTACATTTGCCCACAGCAGTTTTATAATAGCTTGTTGAGCCCTTAAGTTTTCTACAAAGACACTAAGACATTGGTGTGAAGCTAAACATCAGTGGGAAACGTTCAGCTGCTGAGCGTTACACTTTCTCGGGGGCATCAGCTTCTGATCTGTGACAGGAAGTCACTGTTTGTTTGTTTTTCAGCACTGATGCTTGTAAACAACTTTGAAGGACAAATTCAAATGAGCAGCGAGCCTCCTTGTGTCAAACAGCCAGTTTAAACAGCTGCTGAAAAGGCCTGCCAGGCTTTTTTAACCTGGCCTGTGACGTACATGAGATAAAACAGGATCTAATGTTGAACATTAAAACTTGCTGCAGCAGACCTATTCTGCTCATTCCTGCTCCGTTTATATTGCTGGTCTGAAATGGAGTAGCTTTGCATGCCTTTTGTTCACCAGTGCAGGGCTGGTGCTAGAACCCAATCCCCCAAATCTTCCACCAAAACAAAAGGACTCCAGCAGTAACAAGCACCACCACAGCACAGGGCAAACAGCTGCAGAGGCTGCCTGCAGTTCCCCTAATGTCCACCAGAGCCTAACTCCAGCAGGGAGTCGGTCCCTGTAGACTCTACAGTAAACTTTGCAGCAGAAATAAACATTTTTACAGCCTGACACAAAAACAGGATTTGGCCTCTGAGGAGGAGGATGACAGCTTCATCTAGAAGCTTCTGGGGCTGAAAGTTCGGGGTCTGAACGCCATCATAGGAATGTATATATGACGGAGAATAAGGAAAAGCAGAATATGTCCACTGTAACCTGTGAGTGCATCTTTGTCTGTAAGGTAACATTTGTGTGGTGAAATAAAGATTTAGCAGCACTTTTCTGCTGCGTGTGAAGGTGAAGCTGTCGTGTTTCATGTGCGCAGAAACTTTAATCAGACAATCAGAACCGTCTCAAAATCATCTGTATTAAAAGCTGCTCCACATCCTGCGGGTTAAAAAGGTTCAAAGTGTTTGGATGTGTGGACATTTTCTCCAGCTGATGAACAGTGAGCTGCACGTAAGATAGACCTGCAGTTATATTTGTATTTTACATTATTTTGTAGTATAAACTGATTATCGTGGTTATATAGATAAACATGATAAACAGTTTTTATTTGGCTCCACAGTTTTGTGAACCTGCAGAGGAAACCAGGGATTTTAACACTCACTGGCACCAACACATGGAGAGTGATGAAGTATTTCTTGATAAACTTGTAATCATGCAGTTAGTGAATATGTAGCGTATAATAGACCCTACATGTGTTCTGTGCAGACTTATACACCTATATACAGCATGACTCCCTCCCTCTGTCCAGCTTAACAAAGACCTGATGCATCCGTGTGTTCTCTCAGAAAGTTCGTCCTTCATCCTGCTGCAGAAAGTCACTTTAGGAAAAAAAAAAAAACTTTCTGTGAAGATCTTTCTCCTTGCTGTGGTTCCATGTTTCCAGCTTGTGGAGAGGATGGTGAGGGGGGGAGAGGGCACACAAGAGGACGAGCAACTCCTCAAAGAAGCCGCCTTGAACGTTTCCCCAATCTGAAGATTGAAAAAAAAACAAAGAAAACTGTAAGTCACTGCAAGCGAGCGATGTGAGGCAGTGAGCTCAGTTTTTAAATTTAAAGCACCGGTTTCAAACATGAGGTCCAGGGGCCATAAAAAGCCCACATAATTCATCAATAACTTAAATGTTATTCGTAAAATGCACCACTATTCCTCCAAATTCCCACAAAGTAAAATGCTGTTGCTGTTAACTCCTAACACCTTAGCTGGCATTACTCTGTAATTCAGTGAGAATGAGATCATGTAGCAACAGTCAGTGGAAACAAAATCATCACGCTTTGAAGGCCAAATTCAGGTTAAAAATCAAAACTAAAGATTGAAATTGGAGCTGTTTGAGCCATAATGTGGCTCAGCGGTGTGCAGCACTCCTGACGCGCTGCTCCTGATGAGGTGTTAGAGTCTGTGGGTCTCTTTGGGGGCTTTGGGTGTAAACTCCACAGCTCCAGTTCTGGTTTTCTGGACAGAGCTGTGCTGTGAGCACAGGTCAGGCGTAAGTGCTGATCAGGTGTTCTTATAGCATAAAATCTGAAAGTATTAATGTCATGTAATGCTCTCTAAATGTTCCTCATGCTGTTATTTTGAAGATCTCCCGCCTGAGTGGAGCTATCTAACGAGAGGCGCTTGTAAGATGAAGCCTGGGGTCACCAGACTGATTCAAAACACATAATTACTGGAATTTGTCAGAGTTTTATTATTAATTTATGTTTTTCACACAAGTAAAATAAGATTTCAGTAAAATGATGAGAAAAGTAAAAGAAGGCCTGACCTACGGTGAGCTTTGCTGCAAATGCATGGCTTATATGTTGACATGAAAACTACTTACATATGTGCTCTTATGTGTCTGGGTGATTCTTGGATGTAATCTGACTACTGCATGACTTCCTAACCCGCCCTTTTTGCGTTTTCTCAAAATGGAAAAGAAAACAAAAGAAACTGAATTCAGAATTTCACAGATCGACACCTACCGGTGCTATTCTGCCACTTGTGCACCTGCACAATTATCTTTACTTTCCGATGCTATAGCTAAATACTCCTCCCTGGAAGAAAGCGAGAAGGAGAAAGGAGAGAAACAAGAATCAGAATCAGAAGATGTCAGCTCAGTGAGAGGAAAAGGAGAATGTCATGTTGAAAACAGCAGATTGTAACAGTAGGATGGAAAAACGAGGTCGGAAGGTGGGACGTCAGGACATTTGGACGGCCCAGCAGGATCTGGAAACAAAGGGCTGCTACTGCTCGTGTGCTTTAGGCG
Source organism: Aulonocara sp. 'chitande type north' Nkhata Bay (assembly GCF_057382095.1). Lineage (NCBI taxonomy): Eukaryota > Metazoa > Chordata > Actinopteri > Cichliformes > Cichlidae > Aulonocara > Aulonocara sp. 'chitande type north' Nkhata Bay. The sequence goes on along the minus strand of NW_028234374.1, from coordinate 10,331 downwards.
GTACTCACGCGCTCTCTCTCAGAGCTTCCTCTCCTGCTGCCGAGATCTTCCTGTAGCAGTAAATCATCTCAACCAAGAGCCAAAACTGCAGCCCGATGATGGAGACGTACATCATCACCTCAGACAAGATGGACGCCATTCCCCGGGTAACTAGAGAGATGCACAGGGTTGAATTTGGATGTTTGGATGTTTATAGTTCAAAATCTTCATTTGTCTTGATCCTATCTTAGTTCATCCTCCCTCTGAAACAAGCTGTTTTAACTCCACCTGACCCTCTATGACATCATAAAGATCCAAGAGAAGAAAAAAAGTGTCTTAAAATGAGTGTTTAACTCATAATCTTTCTTTTACTTAAGCATACACTGACCTCGTTACTGAGAGGAGACCCTCAGGCAGAATCAGGACCCTGGAGAGCTCATGTCTCTCATCTTTGTTAGGGACACCTCTTAATTTATAAAGGATGTGCTTAACCTGTAAAGCCAAGTGTATCATATTTGGTAGTTTTTGAGACTTCTACATCATCGTTATGATTTTTATTGTAAATTAGATTACATGATACATTTTGAGTTAAATAAATCAGTAAAAAATAGCATCTAGTTAATTGTTTGGTAGCAAAAACAATAATTGTTTTCTCTGTATTGTTGCAGGTCTTTACCTACAATATAAATCACTTTAAGGAAACTGTTGTTGTGATTTGTTTTTCGGTGCTTTGCTTTGTGATGTGATGCTGCAACGTATTTTAACCCAGCTGACGTGGCTCATTTGCACACAAGGTGTCCTTTAGCGGTGAACTGAGTGATGACATCACTGAGACAGTGTGTCGCTCACCATTTTTCAACATCCAGGACTGCTGTTTTCGAAGGGTGTGCTGCTCTCTCCCAGAGGAGGAAAGTGCTGAATAATCTGTTAAATAACTAGCTTGCTTAAAAAGATGCACCAACAGAGCGTCTGACACTGTGGACAACACACCCCTAACCCCTAACCCCACATAATGACATTACACACAGCCAGCATGTCCAGTTCAGTAACTCTAGTTAGCTGGTTGGCTTTATTCTTCTGTTGCTTAGTTTACACTAACCAGAGATAAAAAAAATAAATAAAAAGAAGTGTGAGAAATGAGGCCTGATCTCAGAACTACACCTCAGCATGAATTCATGCAAAAATCAGTAAACCAGAACAGGAAGTATGAGTCAGTCGGTGTTTTGGGTGCAGTGCTTACGCCGTGCAACCACATTAATGGTGATGTTCTTCTCGATGGCCGTTTGGTAGTCATAGTTGCTGTATTTGAGGAGCCGGCTAAATTCGCATTTGTAGGTTCCAGTGTCATTGTAGGTCACATTGAGGATGTAGATGGAGCCATCCTGCAGGTCCCTGGTATTCTTGCTGCCGTTCCAGTCCAGACGCTCGTAGAAACGTGGGTCAATGATCTCGCCCCTTGCATTATCATAAATGTACAGCTGGAAGAGGAGGCAGAGGGAGGGAAAGACATCATTTTACACTTACACATTTTACATTTTACACGTGTTTTTCTACCTGTTCTTGGATTGAATTGACATTCTTTGTTGTGAAATCATATTTATTTACAGGCTTCACATGAAATCACTCTAATCATTTCATTATACAGAAGATTCTCCACATTTGAATGGTTTTGGTTTTTGGAGTTATATTTGAAAGGAGAGGGTAGAGTGCTGTGTTCATTGCCCAACACAAGCAAGCCTGATTAGAAAACTGCATCCATAAACTATACAGGTGCAACACCTGGGTGTCATCTGCATAGCAGTGAAAATTTATGCTATGTCTTCTAATGATGCTGCCTAAGGGAAGCATGTATAATGTAAATAGAATTGGTCCTAGCACTGAACCCTGTGGAACACCATAATTGACCTTAGTGTGTGAAGAGGACTCTCCATTTACATGTACAAATTGGAGTCTATTAGATAGATATGATACAAACCACTGCAGCGCAGTACCTGTAATACCTACAGCATGTTCTAATCGCTCTAATAGGATATTATGGTCAACAGTATCGAACGCAGCACTGAGGTCTAGCAGGACAAGCACAGAGATGAGTCCACTGTCAGAGGCCATAAGAAGATCATTTGTAACCTTCACTAAAGCTGTTTCTGTGCTGTGATGAGCTCTGAAACCTGACTGAAACGCTTCAAATAAGCCATTCCTCTGCAGATGATCTGTTAACTGTTTGACAACTACTCTTTCAAGGATTTTTGATATGAAAGGAAGGTTGGAGATTGGCCTATAATTAGCTAAGACAGCTGGTCAAGTGACAGTTTAATTAAAAAAAAGGTTTAATTATGTCCACCTTAAAGGCCTGCAGTACATAGCCGATTAATAGAGATAAAATGGTCATATTTAAGATCAGAGCATCTTTCACGTCTTGACGCATGCTCAATCATCCAGGTAATGAAATCCCAGAAAGTGGATTCTGTTCATCTGGACATTTTCAGTGGGAGAAATGTTTCGTCACTCATCCAGGTGACTTCTTCAGTCTCAGCTGACTGCAGGTTTCCAGCTTTATAAACAGCATATTTGCATAATGACTGAAAGGAGGTCAGTTCTTTGACCATTGATATGCAAATTCTCATGACCACTGATCAACAACCACTGATCAAACTCATTGATCAATGGCCATGAGTCCCATTCACAGAGGGTTGGGGAATGGCTGCAATCACAGCGTTGTAAGATGGTGACAGATGTACCCTTAGGCCCCCTCCTCCATTCAGAGATGGTCTTTCCCTTTTCACGTAAATGGCCTCCTTGACTCCGCGCTCAAACCAGCGTTCCTCCCTGTCCAGGATGTGTACATCCTCATCGTTGAAAGAGTGTCCACTGGCCTGTAGGTGTAAATAGACTGCAGAGTCCTGGCCTGACGATGTAGCTCTTAGGCAGAGGATGTTTGGTTTCCCCGATGAATAAATCATGGCAATCCTCCTGCATTCACACCATCTTACAATGCTGTGAATGCAGCCATTCCCCAACTCTCTGTGAATGCTGCTCAGAGCCATTGATCAATGACTCCATGCATGTTTAAAGAAACAGACATCTGGTCTCCACATCTCTTCCCGATATTGACTGAGCTGCAGTCTACATCTCATATCTGCACTTGCTGGTGAATTAATGGATGCTGAAACTAAAAGGCAGCTCAAGGCTAATGGGATCTTTCCTGCTGTATGCATACGGCGTAATGGCCTTTTGATGTGCCTGGTTGTGTCTCCTTAAGTAAGTAAAAGATGTTTTTCAGTTGGTGCTGAAAACCTGTCATGGAAAATGCATCTCTCTGCTCTGCCTCATGAAAAATGCATTGCCATCATTTTCCCAGAAGAGGAGAGGCTGCTGTGATGATGTGTGTGTTGAGACATCTGAGACATCTAGCTCCAGAGCATCTTTACGATATTTCTGGCTTAATAAATTTCACCACTGCTATTTTAGGGATATGTAAGCATAACAGGCATACCTCTCCACAACATTTAAATAAAAATGTCCAACTTTATAATGGAATCACAGATGTTTACAGCTTGGTAAAAAAATAAAATAAAATAAAAGAAGAAACAGGATTTGGTCTCTGCTTGAAGAGCATCTACAGCTCATCCAACCATCTGATAAATAACATGACTGCTGTGGGCCTAAATGTACTAACACACCATCCAAGAAGTGAAAGCACCGAATAGGCAGTATGCCATACATTTCACCTCCACAGTTTATGGATGCAGCTTGTTAACCAAACACCAACCAAAAGCTGAGGCTTCAGAAAAAGTGAATGACATCAGTTTCCTTGTATATTCTGTGCTAAGATCTTTATAACTCGCTAATTGTTTGACTAGTTTTCAGATTTTATTTCTGATCAACTTGCCAGATATCCCATGGACATGTTGCCACTTCACTTTAAAAAATGCCCTCGCTCTGCAGAAGCTCTATGCCCCTTCAGACCACCCATTAATTGTCACCGCCTCCCAGCTTAAGAACGCGGTGTTCTCAAAGAGCTCTCCCTGAAGTCATCACTCCACGCTTACATCTGAGAAGTCGCTGTCGCCTGAACCTTTGAAGGACCATTTGACGGTGGCCGTGGCATCCACCTCGCCTCTCATCTTACAGTAGATGCAGCCCAGCTTGAAGCCCTCGTTGATAACAGCCTCTGTGTCCGAGTCCACTTCCACGCAGGCCCCGTAGCACAGCGGCGCTGCAGAGTGAGGGAGACGCAGTTAGTTTCTGTCTTTTTGCGGGTCACGGGGTCAGAGGTAACTGCCGTGAGTGGCCGTCTTCCTCTCTGTCATGTGCCCGTGACTCAAAGGAAAGGCTGAATTTGGTGTTTTCTCTCAGTACTTGCAGGCAAACTGTCTAAACTGTACTCGAGAAAACAATGTTAGCTACTTTACTTTTACGTGCTTGGTCCCAATGCTCATTACATGCGAGTTTTTTGTATCGGGCATAGCTTTTTTCTTGCAATTTTTTATTTCCCCTCATCGTTTCAGCTCATAGATGGATTAGATTTGGTAAGTTTGGGTTCTCTGTTTAGAGTAATTTTCACTTCTGGTGTTTTTTAACTGAAACTGGGGGGAAATAAAGAGGTTGCAGTGAGCGATACCATTATCTTGCATTCTGGCCACTGCTAACTGAGCTAAATTCATATATAGAAGCGTGAGTCTATATATGCCATCATCATCATGACACATACTTCTCATCGGCCAGGAGTTACACACCTGCAACTCCAAATGTTTCTGTCTCACACTGCACCTTGCAGTTTCCACTGCGGCCTCAGCATCGCTCTCAACCAATGATCTTGTGCTATTCTCAACTCTCACCTCTGGGAAGCGTTTGATTTGAATCGTAAGATGGTGGGGAGGGGAATGAGGGAGAGGACAGAAACACACAGCACACAACGCTGATCAGAAAAATCATTACACAGCAGCTGCACGTCGTCCGTGAGCACGCAAAAACGCCACTCTGTTTCTTTACTTCCTCGGACGTTTAGAAGAAACACACAATCGAAAAGCTTCCACACGGAGGGACGTGGGAGAGGAGCGATGAAAGAGGGAAGAAAGAGAAGGTTAGCACAGGCATCAGTCATTAACAGCCATTTCTACAGGAAAAGCACGGGGAGATGGGGAAGCAGGAGAGGAGAGGGGTAAATGCTGTATGATGCACTGCAGAGAGAGGAAAAAAGGGGAGGAAGGAGGAGAAGAGAGAGTTAAAAAACACAATGTAAGGCTTCACAAATATAAACCCAAACACTACTGAGCCGACAGCTGTCGCATTACAAGAAGAGACTGGAGCAGACCACAAAACCCCCCAGATGGACCCGAGAACACCCGAACCCGAGCCAGAGCGCAATGATTGCAGAGGACTTGGAGAGCAGGGATGAGTAATTACACGAGTGCCTGGGGAAAAGCCACATTCAAACAAGCTGTATTTAATTTTGGGCAGAAAGCGCGTCCTGATAAGTGACTCGGAGAGAGCAGCAGCTATCAGTCCTGAAGCCTGGTTCACTCGTCACGATGTCAGAAGATTTGTTAAACTGGATTTTAGTTAAACGCCTGGTAGCTGCGAGCTGATTTTAATAGTCTTTGTGTTGCAAACTCATAATTTATGAACGCAACTTACAGCTCATAATTCAGAGCTCCACCAAACAAGTCTGCTCGCTTTTGGCAGCCAAAAAAAAAAAAAATTATGGTGTGGCGGACCACTAGGGGGCTCCACTCACACCCAGTGAGAAGGGAAAGAGAGGGGTGATGTTTGGGGGCTGTAGGAGGTGTTTGCTGCCTTGTGAGTTCGGTTGGTTGAAGCCGAGATTAAAGTTGGAGTAAAACATTGTGAGCTCTCATGTCATCGTTACGTACCTCCACAATGGTGCATGTCCATTTTTAATAAACAGTTTATAACACTTTAAATATACAGTTTTTTCCTCATGGGTGTGTGTTTTGGCTGAACTCGTTTACCACCATTCGCTGTCACTTGCTTAAGTCTCAGCACCTTTTTCTCATATGTTATTAGAAACGTGAAAAAGTTGAATATCATGACTTTGCTCTAAAGCGCGGGAGCTCAGGTAGGCCCGGGGTTTGGGGGTTTTCTGGGAGGCGAGCCTGCTGAACAGCAAACAGGCCTGAGGCAAACACCGTCTGCACACACCGCTCAGAGGACAGAAGTGAGTGGAAAACAAAGCTGTTGCTTTATTTGATTATTTTCCCTTTCAGATTCATATCTGCTGTAATTGGCTGTCGTCTCTGTTACAAATGCGATCTGATTGTTTGCTTTAATTGCACGCTGCTGTAAGCTGCACCAGCTGTCAGCGCCGCGGCTAATCCTCGGCCGCCAATAGAGGTCGATGAAAGTCAGTCATCAGTTAATGCCCCTGTGAAATCCCACGGGGGAGCAAATCAAACAATAGCCATTCCTTTCTACAAAGAGGTTCCACCAAGTTTCAAGCTGAGCATTAATGTGCAACAACATTTAGACTCAGGTCTGTGTACTGCTGACTTTACCTGATACAGATTCTACCATGAAAAGCAAAGAAAGGAAACAGGAAGGCAGTAAAGAGACACCAGGAAGAGGACATGCAGAGACACATAGAAGGGTTTGACATGAGACAAAAGTCACGACACCTGGAATACAGACAGTAGAGACACGTTAAAACAGGAACTAACCACAGCAGAGATCAGGAGGAAGACAGAAGAGAGCGCTCTGGCTGCGTAAGCCACACTGTAAACCCGAGAAAGTTCAACTCAGACTCAAGATGACGAGGCTCAGTGTACATATGAATTAATTAAAACTGCTATTAATCTTTTGATGATTGATTTTTATCTTTTTTGCAGTATTTGCAGGACCTTTGTTGCTTTTGTCTTGTTATGCTACAACAACTGTAGGCTGCTGGGGGGTTCCCATGATGCACTGGGTGTTTCTTCTTCCCTCACTATGTGTTTATACACCTCTCTGCATTGAATCATTTCTCATTATTAAACTCTGTCTTTCTGAGTCTTTCTAAACTCTGTGTTTCTTCCTGTTAAAAGGGAGTTTTTCATTCCCACTGTTGCCAAAGTGCTTGCTGATAGGGGGTCGTATGACAGTTGGGCCTCTTGGGGCAACTGTTATTGTGATTTGGTGCTATATAAAAAAAACTGACTTGAACTGCAGAACTTGAACGTAGTTCAATGTTTGCAGGTCAACCCACTGCACTCATGTTGTCACAGATTAGCACAATATGAACAGCTTAACAACATTCATAAATCTAATTAAACAAACATGTGATACAGAATATTTTAACCAACATTTGCTGCTGCAAACCTCACCACACCCACTGACAAGATGACATCAGACACACGTTCATGTTGAAATAGACATGAGTGCCATGAAATGATTCCATCAGTGCATGTTAATGAGAAACTCCTCACAAAGGGAGAAAATGTCACAGGAACTCAAAATACTTTTCCCCCCCTTGTTTAATATTAAGTTTACACAACATATTCTGTGTAATTACTTTATGCATTCGGGTTTACATTGCAGATGTAAATCCAGCTGCACACACACACACAGACAGCATGAGGCTCTGATCCTGAGGGAGGGAGGCTGGTGACGCAGTCAGAGGCCACACTGTGCGAGGTGAGCAAGGATGTTGCTGACTGTCCAAAGCTGAGGCAGCGAAAAGGCAGCGAGACGAACATGCAAGCAGACACAAAGAGGAGCTCACATCCAAAGTGCAGACTAGACAGTCAGCCGAGTCCCTGAGCAACGATTCCTCAGAGCAGCAGCAGCAGTGCACAAACACAGAGCATCAAAAATGCAAATCCACTGCGTAATCTGCAGACGGAAGTTCGTGATTATGCAACGGAAAATGCAGATTAGGAGATTTTTTCCCCCCAACAGGCTGGTTAATCTCTCATATCAGTTGCCGTTTGCCTCCTGAGGACTACAAAGCAAAAACAACCTGACTTAGCTGCACAAAAGACCATCCACCCAGTGAGGTGAGCTAGCTTAGCATGTCACAGGAGGCTAAAGAAAATACAGAAAGGATCAAGATTATTTGCTGAACTGGGCACAAGAGGAAGAAAAGAGAATTGGATAAGCGACAGGAAAAGAGATGAGTGAGGACGACATCTGTTTCTGTGGCCGGGTTACCAACACACACAGACAAACGTGTACCGTGGGCATATATGACCCGGGGTAATGCCAAGCATCCATGACATTTCCCCCGACACAGAGCCGGCGAAGGACTTTCCACCGGAACAAGGGAAACAAAAAGACACACAGCTCAGAGAGCATCGCTTCCGTTTGATGGCACAGACGCAGGGCTTCATGTTTTCCTCTGCAACAGCACAATGTCTGTCCTGGACTTGCGGTGACCCGAAGGTCTCAGAGTTTGGCTGCACATCACTTTTCCCCCATTTCCAAAATCTGAATGAAACCGCTCATAAACCAAAACAAGACCCCAAAACTACCAATACCAGTGCAGAATTTTTATCACAGCTAACCAAGCTAGACACTAAAACTACATATGAAACTCGTTTTACTTGGCTGGGACGTCTCACCTTCCTTCTTACATGTACTCCTGTAATATATCACTTTAAATAAAACCTCAAACGGGCACAGAAAAAAAACTGAGCAATTTTAAACGATAAAAACTAAACAGAAACAATCAAGATCACCATGGAAACCAGCTGAAGCTAAACTGAAAAAAGACAAATAAAAAAAATTACAAAACTGTAATAATCATTTACAGTTTTCTTAAATGACATTTCCAATGTTTTTCATGGGTTTCAGTTTGGATGTTTGAAAAATCAACAATTTTAATTTAAGATGTTATTTAACATTTTATTTTTAAAAAGATTATTTTTATGTTCACTAGAGGCTGACTCCAAACAGCGAGTCATTCACTGACTCCCATGTTAAAATGTTAATGTTGACATGTTTACAGCCACAGGTCTTTACTGGGAATATTACAGACAATTTCCCTTTTATAACAGCTGTACCGGAGTACATTCATTCAACTCGACCAACTGGATTTTGTTAAGGTGAAAATAAGAGGTCAGGGTTAAAAAGAAACAAATAAATAAACACTGAAAAGAAAACAGTGGAAAACGTCAAACTAAAAATAATGCAAAAAATAAAATAATACAAAAAATAGACACAAAATAAATATAAATGTTGTATTTATTGATGTTCAGTTGTAGCACTGTTAGTAATATGAATGATATTATTGGCACATTTAACAATATTTCATTTATTTATTGACAGTATTGGGCCGCCATACACACGGTACATCCAGGGAGTTACATTTGTGCTTTAATATCTGCTATAAAACATCTCCAGTGACGGCTGTGGGCATCCTGATGAAATCCTTTGATTTCACTTCAGCTGTAATTACGTCTACAACAGGTCTTCAGTTTTTTCCTGTAAGCTAAACCGAAATATTTTCCCTTCAATATTCTTGAGAACGTTATTGGATCAAATCTGTTCCCAGCGATTTTTTTTACTCTCCAAGCTGTCTGGAAGGTCACCTCGTCCTTCAGAGCCCATCAAAGCCTCCCCTTTAAAGCAGCAACAGCATCTCACCGGGATTACAAACACACACAGCTGGATGAACAGAGGCTCAGGTGTGTGTTTGCGTGCATGCGTCTGCCTGTCACGTGTTTGTGACACTATCGAGAGGGACACACGAAGCCCGCAATTAGGTCGTGGCACAGTCTCTCGCTCCAGATTCATGGGTTAGAAAGGATCTCACCTCAAATAGAATCAAAACGAAGCTGCTTCGGATTCAGAGGCGAGCGGCAGCTGCAGCCTGAGAAGACGAACATCATAACATCATGTTTTTGTTCCTGTTGCATTCAGATGAAGCACATCAATCAGCAGCTCCTTATTTGTGTGAGGCCAAAAAAAAAGAAGATCCAAGCATCTCTGAGCTTTCAGTGCCACGCATTTAATTCCTCTTAAGAATGGGCTGCAAAACTTAGTAGTTTCATCATGGGCTGAAAGTGCACACGCAGAAGGACGAACAGTTTGTGAAGAGGACAGACGCTGATTATTTTTAGATTTTCTCACCTGACAAAGATGCTTGGAAATCCGGTTTCTCATCTCATGTTTTTCGATAAGTGCCAGACATAAATCATGTTAGCTGCTTTTTAAAGGTTTAGTGCACTGCAGCTCTAGAGTAGTCATAATTAGTTTATCTGGTAAAGCTATGAGCTCCTCTGTAATGTAATCTTCCTTGGTGATGCAGGGGATGGAGTGAACTGATGTAATGGCGATGGAGCCGTTATTTAAACATCGTGGAATTCAAGCCATTTGCAGACTAAATGACTCTGCCATGTTACAACTTTGGGCGCAGA
>NW_028234373.1:72148-107989 GCF_057382095.1 Aulonocara sp. 'chitande type north' Nkhata Bay | reverse complement strand
AATCGGGCCCTGTCAGGTTCAATCGCCTTTTAGAGAGTTAATTAGGCCCTATTTGGGTTCATGGCAATCTAACGTATGTCCGTGACTTTGAGAATTTCACTCAAGAGCCACCCCGGGCGGTCTGCGCTTGGGGGGACGAAGGCAGTGTCCAAAGGTCGCCTGCGAATGCCCCAGCCGCGGAGACGTGGAGGTCTCCGATTGATTGCATGTCTGCACTTGGGGGGACGAAGGCAGTGCCCGAAGGCCGCCTGCGACTACCCCAGCCACGGAGACGCGGAGGTCTCCGATTGATTGCATGATCCATATGTCCTGCTCAACTCACAATTATTAGCTTTTAGCTTCTGCAGGTTTAAAGTACTAATAATTATTGACTTTTAGCTTCTGCAAGTTTAGAGTATTAATATCATTTCATAAATGCTTCTCCTTCAGTCGTTTCCTATATTTGTTATCATGTATTCTCACATACCTGCACCTTGTCCTTCGAATGAGGTTTCCTCCCTGGTCTGTCTGCCACCTGCTCCCTGTGCTCCATGTGCTCTGCCTGGTCTGACTTCCTGGTTCCCATCATGCACCTGATCGATCTCCAGGGCAACCACTGTTGTGTCCTTGAACTGTCATCATTAGCTTTAGCCATAGCATAATGTTAGCTTCCATATTAGCATCCATGAAACTCAATATAAAGATGACTAGTCCCATGTACAAATTGTACTTTATCATGTGTCACTGTCATACAATTGTTAGCATTAGCTTAGCACCTTGGCTTTCTTGTTAGCATTAGTTTAGCATTTTAGTTTTCTTTGTTTTTATTGTTTTAATGGCACCCCCTTCTCACATTCCTTTTTTGGTTTTCTTTGTTTTTATTGTTTTAATGGCACCCCCTCATCATATTTCCTTTCCAGCATCAGCTAAGCACCTTGGCTTTCTTGTTAGCACTGGCTTAGCACTCTAGCTTTCTTTGTTTTTATTGTTTCAATGGCACCCCCTCATCATATTTCCTTTCCAGCATCAGCTAAGCACCTTGGCTTTCTTGTTAGCACTGGCTTAGCACTCTAGCTTTCTTTGTTTTTATTGTTTTTTGTTTTGTTTTAATGGCACCCCCATCTCACATTCCTTTTTTGGTTTTCTTTGTAAGTGGTTAGGTTTAGGATTGGGAGGGGGTCGGGACACCCCCAGCCCAGTGAAGAAAGCCCCCAGGGAACCTCACGCTACCCAGGTGGGTGGACAGGCGGCACGGGCTGGATAGGGGAGAAATAAGTTGGGAGTCCGGTCCCCGAAGGGGGCCGGGCTCCAATGCACTGGCCATGCCTGCTCCCGTCCCAGGCGGCAAGGTCCCCCACGGCTTTTTATTGTATTATCTTTTTATAGTCTCATTAATTTGATTTTAAAGTAATATTTAGGACACATCATCAGTAGTGGACCCTGGAATCATTGGATGTTTCGGCCATTATCACTAGACATCCTCCTCCAAGGAAGGCCCTGCCAAGGTTGATCACGCCTTGGAGTGTGTCATCAATAAAATAAGACAATAGTCATTAATTAATGCCTTTCTGGGCTTTAATTTTTAAAGTTTCCTAATAGTAATTAAGTAATGCCTTTCTGGGCTTTAATTTTTAAAGTTTCCAAGAGGCCAATCGGGCCCTGTCAGGTTCAATCGCCTTTTAGAGAGTTAATTAGGCCCTATTTGGGTTCATGGCAATCTAACGTATGTCCGTGACTTTGAGAATTTCACTCAAGAGCCACCCCGGGCGGTCTGCGCTTGGGGGGACGAAGGCAGTGTCCAAAGGTCGCCTGCGAATGCCCCAGCCGCGGAGACGTGGAGGTCTCCGATTGATTGCATGTCTGCACTTGGGGGGACGAAGGCAGTGCCCGAAGGCCGCCTGCGACTACCCCAGCCACGGAGACGCGGAGGTCTCCGATTGATTGCATGATCCATATGTCCTGCTCAACTCACAATTATTAGCTTTTAGCTTCTGCAGGTTTAAAGTACTAATAATTATTGACTTTTAGCTTCTGCAAGTTTAGAGTATTAATATCATTTCATAAATGCTTCTCCTTCAGTCGTTTCCTATATTTGTTATCATGTATTCTCACATACCTGCACCTTGTCCTTCGAATGAGGTTTCCTCCCTGGTCTGTCTGCCACCTGCTCCCTGTGCTCCATGTGCTCTGCCTGGTCTGACTTCCTGGTTCCCATCATGCACCTGATCGATCTCCAGGGCAACCACTGTTGTGTCCTTGAACTGTCATCATTAGCTTTAGCCATAGCATAATGTTAGCTTCCATATTAGCATCCATGAAACTCAATATAAAGATGACTAGTCCCATGTACAAATTGTACTTTATCATGTGTCACTGTCATACAATTGTTAGCATTAGCTTAGCACCTTGGCTTTCTTGTTAGCATTAGTTTAGCATTTTAGTTTTCTTTGTTTTTATTGTTTTAATGGCACCCCCTTCTCACATTCCTTTTTTGGTTTTCTTTGTTTTTATTGTTTTAATGGCACCCCCTCATCATATTTCCTTTCCAGCATCAGCTAAGCACCTTGGCTTTCTTGTTAGCACTGGCTTAGCACTCTAGCTTTCTTTGTTTTTATTGTTTCAATGGCACCCCCTCATCATATTTCCTTTCCAGCATCAGCTAAGCACCTTGGCTTTCTTGTTAGCACTGGCTTAGCACTCTAGCTTTCTTTGTTTTTATTGTTTTTTGTTTTGTTTTAATGGCACCCCCATCTCACATTCCTTTTTTGGTTTTCTTTGTAAGTGGTTAGGTTTAGGATTGGGAGGGGGTCGGGACACCCCCAGCCCAGTGAAGAAAGCCCCCAGGGAACCTCACGCTACCCAGGTGGGTGGACAGGCGGCACGGGCTGGATAGGGGAGAAATAAGTTGGGAGTCCGGTCCCCGAAGGGGGCCGGGCTCCAATGCACTGGCCATGCCTGCTCCCGTCCCAGGCGGCAAGGTCCCCCACGGCTTTTTATTGTATTATCTTTTTATAGTCTCATTAATTTGATTTTAAAGTAATATTTAGGACACATCATCAGTAGTGGACCCTGGAATCATTGGATGTTTCGGCCATTATCACTAGACATCCTCCTCCAAGGAAGGCCCTGCCAAGGTTGATCACGCCTTGGAGTGTGTCATCAATAAAATAAGACAATAGTCATTAATTAATGCCTTTCTGGGCTTTAATTTTTAAAGTTTCCTAATAGTAATTAAGTAATGCCTTTCTGGGCTTTAATTTTTAAAGTTTCCAAGAGGCCAATCGGGCCCTGTCAGGTTCAATCGCCTTTTAGAGAGTTAATTAGGCCCTATTTGGGTTCATGGCAATCTAACGTATGTCCGTGACTTTGAGAATTTCACTCAAGAGCCACCCCGGGCGGTCTGCGCTTGGGGGGACGAAGGCAGTGTCCAAAGGTCGCCTGCGAATGCCCCAGCCGCGGAGACGTGGAGGTCTCCGATTGATTGCATGTCTGCACTTGGGGGGACGAAGGCAGTGCCCGAAGGCCGCCTGCGACTACCCCAGCCACGGAGACGCGGAGGTCTCCGATTGATTGCATGATCCATATGTCCTGCTCAACTCACAATTATTAGCTTTTAGCTTCTGCAGGTTTAAAGTACTAATAATTATTGACTTTTAGCTTCTGCAAGTTTAGAGTATTAATATCATTTCATAAATGCTTCTCCTTCAGTCGTTTCCTATATTTGTTATCATGTATTCTCACATACCTGCACCTTGTCCTTCGAATGAGGTTTCCTCCCTGGTCTGTCTGCCACCTGCTCCCTGTGCTCCATGTGCTCTGCCTGGTCTGACTTCCTGGTTCCCATCATGCACCTGATCGATCTCCAGGGCAACCACTGTTGTGTCCTTGAACTGTCATCATTAGCTTTAGCCATAGCATAATGTTAGCTTCCATATTAGCATCCATGAAACTCAATATAAAGATGACTAGTCCCATGTACAAATTGTACTTTATCATGTGTCACTGTCATACAATTGTTAGCATTAGCTTAGCACCTTGGCTTTCTTGTTAGCATTAGTTTAGCATTTTAGTTTTCTTTGTTTTTATTGTTTTAATGGCACCCCCTTCTCACATTCCTTTTTTGGTTTTCTTTGTTTTTATTGTTTTAATGGCACCCCCTCATCATATTTCCTTTCCAGCATCAGCTAAGCACCTTGGCTTTCTTGTTAGCACTGGCTTAGCACTCTAGCTTTCTTTGTTTTTATTGTTTCAATGGCACCCCCTCATCATATTTCCTTTCCAGCATCAGCTAAGCACCTTGGCTTTCTTGTTAGCACTGGCTTAGCACTCTAGCTTTCTTTGTTTTTATTGTTTTTTGTTTTGTTTTAATGGCACCCCCATCTCACATTCCTTTTTTGGTTTTCTTTGTAAGTGGTTAGGTTTAGGATTGGGAGGGGGTCGGGACACCCCCAGCCCAGTGAAGAAAGCCCCCAGGGAACCTCACGCTACCCAGGTGGGTGGACAGGCGGCACGGGCTGGATAGGGGAGAAATAAGTTGGGAGTCCGGTCCCCGAAGGGGGCCGGGCTCCAATGCACTGGCCATGCCTGCTCCCGTCCCAGGCGGCAAGGTCCCCCACGGCTTTTTATTGTATTATCTTTTTATAGTCTCATTAATTTGATTTTAAAGTAATATTTAGGACACATCATCAGTAGTGGACCCTGGAATCATTGGATGTTTCGGCCATTATCACTAGACATCCTCCTCCAAGGAAGGCCCTGCCAAGGTTGATCACGCCTTGGAGTGTGTCATCAATAAAATAAGACAATAGTCATTAATTAATGCCTTTCTGGGCTTTAATTTTTAAAGTTTCCTAATAGTAATTAAGTAATGCCTTTCTGGGCTTTAATTTTTAAAGTTTCCAAGAGGCCAATCGGGCCCTGTCAGGTTCAATCGCCTTTTAGAGAGTTAATTAGGCCCTATTTGGGTTCATGGCAATCTAACGTATGTCCGTGACTTTGAGAATTTCACTCAAGAGCCACCCCGGGCGGTCTGCGCTTGGGGGGACGAAGGCAGTGTCCAAAGGTCGCCTGCGAATGCCCCAGCCGCGGAGACGTGGAGGTCTCCGATTGATTGCATGTCTGCACTTGGGGGGACGAAGGCAGTGCCCGAAGGCCGCCTGCGACTACCCCAGCCACGGAGACGCGGAGGTCTCCGATTGATTGCATGATCCATATGTCCTGCTCAACTCACAATTATTAGCTTTTAGCTTCTGCAGGTTTAAAGTACTAATAATTATTGACTTTTAGCTTCTGCAAGTTTAGAGTATTAATATCATTTCATAAATGCTTCTCCTTCAGTCGTTTCCTATATTTGTTATCATGTATTCTCACATACCTGCACCTTGTCCTTCGAATGAGGTTTCCTCCCTGGTCTGTCTGCCACCTGCTCCCTGTGCTCCATGTGCTCTGCCTGGTCTGACTTCCTGGTTCCCATCATGCACCTGATCGATCTCCAGGGCAACCACTGTTGTGTCCTTGAACTGTCATCATTAGCTTTAGCCATAGCATAATGTTAGCTTCCATATTAGCATCCATGAAACTCAATATAAAGATGACTAGTCCCATGTACAAATTGTACTTTATCATGTGTCACTGTCATACAATTGTTAGCATTAGCTTAGCACCTTGGCTTTCTTGTTAGCATTAGTTTAGCATTTTAGTTTTCTTTGTTTTTATTGTTTTAATGGCACCCCCTTCTCACATTCCTTTTTTGGTTTTCTTTGTTTTTATTGTTTTAATGGCACCCCCTCATCATATTTCCTTTCCAGCATCAGCTAAGCACCTTGGCTTTCTTGTTAGCACTGGCTTAGCACTCTAGCTTTCTTTGTTTTTATTGTTTCAATGGCACCCCCTCATCATATTTCCTTTCCAGCATCAGCTAAGCACCTTGGCTTTCTTGTTAGCACTGGCTTAGCACTCTAGCTTTCTTTGTTTTTATTGTTTTTTGTTTTGTTTTAATGGCACCCCCATCTCACATTCCTTTTTTGGTTTTCTTTGTAAGTGGTTAGGTTTAGGATTGGGAGGGGGTCGGGACACCCCCAGCCCAGTGAAGAAAGCCCCCAGGGAACCTCACGCTACCCAGGTGGGTGGACAGGCGGCACGGGCTGGATAGGGGAGAAATAAGTTGGGAGTCCGGTCCCCGAAGGGGGCCGGGCTCCAATGCACTGGCCATGCCTGCTCCCGTCCCAGGCGGCAAGGTCCCCCACGGCTTTTTATTGTATTATCTTTTTATAGTCTCATTAATTTGATTTTAAAGTAATATTTAGGACACATCATCAGTAGTGGACCCTGGAATCATTGGATGTTTCGGCCATTATCACTAGACATCCTCCTCCAAGGAAGGCCCTGCCAAGGTTGATCACGCCTTGGAGTGTGTCATCAATAAAATAAGACAATAGTCATTAATTAATGCCTTTCTGGGCTTTAATTTTTAAAGTTTCCTAATAGTAATTAAGTAATGCCTTTCTGGGCTTTAATTTTTAAAGTTTCCAAGAGGCCAATCGGGCCCTGTCAGGTTCAATCGCCTTTTAGAGAGTTAATTAGGCCCTATTTGGGTTCATGGCAATCTAACGTATGTCCGTGACTTTGAGAATTTCACTCAAGAGCCACCCCGGGCGGTCTGCGCTTGGGGGGACGAAGGCAGTGTCCAAAGGTCGCCTGCGAATGCCCCAGCCGCGGAGACGTGGAGGTCTCCGATTGATTGCATGTCTGCACTTGGGGGGACGAAGGCAGTGCCCGAAGGCCGCCTGCGACTACCCCAGCCACGGAGACGCGGAGGTCTCCGATTGATTGCATGATCCATATGTCCTGCTCAACTCACAATTATTAGCTTTTAGCTTCTGCAGGTTTAAAGTACTAATAATTATTGACTTTTAGCTTCTGCAAGTTTAGAGTATTAATATCATTTCATAAATGCTTCTCCTTCAGTCGTTTCCTATATTTGTTATCATGTATTCTCACATACCTGCACCTTGTCCTTCGAATGAGGTTTCCTCCCTGGTCTGTCTGCCACCTGCTCCCTGTGCTCCATGTGCTCTGCCTGGTCTGACTTCCTGGTTCCCATCATGCACCTGATCGATCTCCAGGGCAACCACTGTTGTGTCCTTGAACTGTCATCATTAGCTTTAGCCATAGCATAATGTTAGCTTCCATATTAGCATCCATGAAACTCAATATAAAGATGACTAGTCCCATGTACAAATTGTACTTTATCATGTGTCACTGTCATACAATTGTTAGCATTAGCTTAGCACCTTGGCTTTCTTGTTAGCATTAGTTTAGCATTTTAGTTTTCTTTGTTTTTATTGTTTTAATGGCACCCCCTTCTCACATTCCTTTTTTGGTTTTCTTTGTTTTTATTGTTTTAATGGCACCCCCTCATCATATTTCCTTTCCAGCATCAGCTAAGCACCTTGGCTTTCTTGTTAGCACTGGCTTAGCACTCTAGCTTTCTTTGTTTTTATTGTTTCAATGGCACCCCCTCATCATATTTCCTTTCCAGCATCAGCTAAGCACCTTGGCTTTCTTGTTAGCACTGGCTTAGCACTCTAGCTTTCTTTGTTTTTATTGTTTTTTGTTTTGTTTTAATGGCACCCCCATCTCACATTCCTTTTTTGGTTTTCTTTGTAAGTGGTTAGGTTTAGGATTGGGAGGGGGTCGGGACACCCCCAGCCCAGTGAAGAAAGCCCCCAGGGAACCTCACGCTACCCAGGTGGGTGGACAGGCGGCACGGGCTGGATAGGGGAGAAATAAGTTGGGAGTCCGGTCCCCGAAGGGGGCCGGGCTCCAATGCACTGGCCATGCCTGCTCCCGTCCCAGGCGGCAAGGTCCCCCACGGCTTTTTATTGTATTATCTTTTTATAGTCTCATTAATTTGATTTTAAAGTAATATTTAGGACACATCATCAGTAGTGGACCCTGGAATCATTGGATGTTTCGGCCATTATCACTAGACATCCTCCTCCAAGGAAGGCCCTGCCAAGGTTGATCACGCCTTGGAGTGTGTCATCAATAAAATAAGACAATAGTCATTAATTAATGCCTTTCTGGGCTTTAATTTTTAAAGTTTCCTAATAGTAATTAAGTAATGCCTTTCTGGGCTTTAATTTTTAAAGTTTCCAAGAGGCCAATCGGGCCCTGTCAGGTTCAATCGCCTTTTAGAGAGTTAATTAGGCCCTATTTGGGTTCATGGCAATCTAACGTATGTCCGTGACTTTGAGAATTTCACTCAAGAGCCACCCCGGGCGGTCTGCGCTTGGGGGGACGAAGGCAGTGTCCAAAGGTCGCCTGCGAATGCCCCAGCCGCGGAGACGTGGAGGTCTCCGATTGATTGCATGTCTGCACTTGGGGGGACGAAGGCAGTGCCCGAAGGCCGCCTGCGACTACCCCAGCCACGGAGACGCGGAGGTCTCCGATTGATTGCATGATCCATATGTCCTGCTCAACTCACAATTATTAGCTTTTAGCTTCTGCAGGTTTAAAGTACTAATAATTATTGACTTTTAGCTTCTGCAAGTTTAGAGTATTAATATCATTTCATAAATGCTTCTCCTTCAGTCGTTTCCTATATTTGTTATCATGTATTCTCACATACCTGCACCTTGTCCTTCGAATGAGGTTTCCTCCCTGGTCTGTCTGCCACCTGCTCCCTGTGCTCCATGTGCTCTGCCTGGTCTGACTTCCTGGTTCCCATCATGCACCTGATCGATCTCCAGGGCAACCACTGTTGTGTCCTTGAACTGTCATCATTAGCTTTAGCCATAGCATAATGTTAGCTTCCATATTAGCATCCATGAAACTCAATATAAAGATGACTAGTCCCATGTACAAATTGTACTTTATCATGTGTCACTGTCATACAATTGTTAGCATTAGCTTAGCACCTTGGCTTTCTTGTTAGCATTAGTTTAGCATTTTAGTTTTCTTTGTTTTTATTGTTTTAATGGCACCCCCTTCTCACATTCCTTTTTTGGTTTTCTTTGTTTTTATTGTTTTAATGGCACCCCCTCATCATATTTCCTTTCCAGCATCAGCTAAGCACCTTGGCTTTCTTGTTAGCACTGGCTTAGCACTCTAGCTTTCTTTGTTTTTATTGTTTCAATGGCACCCCCTCATCATATTTCCTTTCCAGCATCAGCTAAGCACCTTGGCTTTCTTGTTAGCACTGGCTTAGCACTCTAGCTTTCTTTGTTTTTATTGTTTTTTGTTTTGTTTTAATGGCACCCCCATCTCACATTCCTTTTTTGGTTTTCTTTGTAAGTGGTTAGGTTTAGGATTGGGAGGGGGTCGGGACACCCCCAGCCCAGTGAAGAAAGCCCCCAGGGAACCTCACGCTACCCAGGTGGGTGGACAGGCGGCACGGGCTGGATAGGGGAGAAATAAGTTGGGAGTCCGGTCCCCGAAGGGGGCCGGGCTCCAATGCACTGGCCATGCCTGCTCCCGTCCCAGGCGGCAAGGTCCCCCACGGCTTTTTATTGTATTATCTTTTTATAGTCTCATTAATTTGATTTTAAAGTAATATTTAGGACACATCATCAGTAGTGGACCCTGGAATCATTGGATGTTTCGGCCATTATCACTAGACATCCTCCTCCAAGGAAGGCCCTGCCAAGGTTGATCACGCCTTGGAGTGTGTCATCAATAAAATAAGACAATAGTCATTAATTAATGCCTTTCTGGGCTTTAATTTTTAAAGTTTCCTAATAGTAATTAAGTAATGCCTTTCTGGGCTTTAATTTTTAAAGTTTCCAAGAGGCCAATCGGGCCCTGTCAGGTTCAATCGCCTTTTAGAGAGTTAATTAGGCCCTATTTGGGTTCATGGCAATCTAACGTATGTCCGTGACTTTGAGAATTTCACTCAAGAGCCACCCCGGGCGGTCTGCGCTTGGGGGGACGAAGGCAGTGTCCAAAGGTCGCCTGCGAATGCCCCAGCCGCGGAGACGTGGAGGTCTCCGATTGATTGCATGTCTGCACTTGGGGGGACGAAGGCAGTGCCCGAAGGCCGCCTGCGACTACCCCAGCCACGGAGACGCGGAGGTCTCCGATTGATTGCATGATCCATATGTCCTGCTCAACTCACAATTATTAGCTTTTAGCTTCTGCAGGTTTAAAGTACTAATAATTATTGACTTTTAGCTTCTGCAAGTTTAGAGTATTAATATCATTTCATAAATGCTTCTCCTTCAGTCGTTTCCTATATTTGTTATCATGTATTCTCACATACCTGCACCTTGTCCTTCGAATGAGGTTTCCTCCCTGGTCTGTCTGCCACCTGCTCCCTGTGCTCCATGTGCTCTGCCTGGTCTGACTTCCTGGTTCCCATCATGCACCTGATCGATCTCCAGGGCAACCACTGTTGTGTCCTTGAACTGTCATCATTAGCTTTAGCCATAGCATAATGTTAGCTTCCATATTAGCATCCATGAAACTCAATATAAAGATGACTAGTCCCATGTACAAATTGTACTTTATCATGTGTCACTGTCATACAATTGTTAGCATTAGCTTAGCACCTTGGCTTTCTTGTTAGCATTAGTTTAGCATTTTAGTTTTCTTTGTTTTTATTGTTTTAATGGCACCCCCTTCTCACATTCCTTTTTTGGTTTTCTTTGTTTTTATTGTTTTAATGGCACCCCCTCATCATATTTCCTTTCCAGCATCAGCTAAGCACCTTGGCTTTCTTGTTAGCACTGGCTTAGCACTCTAGCTTTCTTTGTTTTTATTGTTTCAATGGCACCCCCTCATCATATTTCCTTTCCAGCATCAGCTAAGCACCTTGGCTTTCTTGTTAGCACTGGCTTAGCACTCTAGCTTTCTTTGTTTTTATTGTTTTTTGTTTTGTTTTAATGGCACCCCCATCTCACATTCCTTTTTTGGTTTTCTTTGTAAGTGGTTAGGTTTAGGATTGGGAGGGGGTCGGGACACCCCCAGCCCAGTGAAGAAAGCCCCCAGGGAACCTCACGCTACCCAGGTGGGTGGACAGGCGGCACGGGCTGGATAGGGGAGAAATAAGTTGGGAGTCCGGTCCCCGAAGGGGGCCGGGCTCCAATGCACTGGCCATGCCTGCTCCCGTCCCAGGCGGCAAGGTCCCCCACGGCTTTTTATTGTATTATCTTTTTATAGTCTCATTAATTTGATTTTAAAGTAATATTTAGGACACATCATCAGTAGTGGACCCTGGAATCATTGGATGTTTCGGCCATTATCACTAGACATCCTCCTCCAAGGAAGGCCCTGCCAAGGTTGATCACGCCTTGGAGTGTGTCATCAATAAAATAAGACAATAGTCATTAATTAATGCCTTTCTGGGCTTTAATTTTTAAAGTTTCCTAATAGTAATTAAGTAATGCCTTTCTGGGCTTTAATTTTTAAAGTTTCCAAGAGGCCAATCGGGCCCTGTCAGGTTCAATCGCCTTTTAGAGAGTTAATTAGGCCCTATTTGGGTTCATGGCAATCTAACGTATGTCCGTGACTTTGAGAATTTCACTCAAGAGCCACCCCGGGCGGTCTGCGCTTGGGGGGACGAAGGCAGTGTCCAAAGGTCGCCTGCGAATGCCCCAGCCGCGGAGACGTGGAGGTCTCCGATTGATTGCATGTCTGCACTTGGGGGGACGAAGGCAGTGCCCGAAGGCCGCCTGCGACTACCCCAGCCACGGAGACGCGGAGGTCTCCGATTGATTGCATGATCCATATGTCCTGCTCAACTCACAATTATTAGCTTTTAGCTTCTGCAGGTTTAAAGTACTAATAATTATTGACTTTTAGCTTCTGCAAGTTTAGAGTATTAATATCATTTCATAAATGCTTCTCCTTCAGTCGTTTCCTATATTTGTTATCATGTATTCTCACATACCTGCACCTTGTCCTTCGAATGAGGTTTCCTCCCTGGTCTGTCTGCCACCTGCTCCCTGTGCTCCATGTGCTCTGCCTGGTCTGACTTCCTGGTTCCCATCATGCACCTGATCGATCTCCAGGGCAACCACTGTTGTGTCCTTGAACTGTCATCATTAGCTTTAGCCATAGCATAATGTTAGCTTCCATATTAGCATCCATGAAACTCAATATAAAGATGACTAGTCCCATGTACAAATTGTACTTTATCATGTGTCACTGTCATACAATTGTTAGCATTAGCTTAGCACCTTGGCTTTCTTGTTAGCATTAGTTTAGCATTTTAGTTTTCTTTGTTTTTATTGTTTTAATGGCACCCCCTTCTCACATTCCTTTTTTGGTTTTCTTTGTTTTTATTGTTTTAATGGCACCCCCTCATCATATTTCCTTTCCAGCATCAGCTAAGCACCTTGGCTTTCTTGTTAGCACTGGCTTAGCACTCTAGCTTTCTTTGTTTTTATTGTTTCAATGGCACCCCCTCATCATATTTCCTTTCCAGCATCAGCTAAGCACCTTGGCTTTCTTGTTAGCACTGGCTTAGCACTCTAGCTTTCTTTGTTTTTATTGTTTTTTGTTTTGTTTTAATGGCACCCCCATCTCACATTCCTTTTTTGGTTTTCTTTGTAAGTGGTTAGGTTTAGGATTGGGAGGGGGTCGGGACACCCCCAGCCCAGTGAAGAAAGCCCCCAGGGAACCTCACGCTACCCAGGTGGGTGGACAGGCGGCACGGGCTGGATAGGGGAGAAATAAGTTGGGAGTCCGGTCCCCGAAGGGGGCCGGGCTCCAATGCACTGGCCATGCCTGCTCCCGTCCCAGGCGGCAAGGTCCCCCACGGCTTTTTATTGTATTATCTTTTTATAGTCTCATTAATTTGATTTTAAAGTAATATTTAGGACACATCATCAGTAGTGGACCCTGGAATCATTGGATGTTTCGGCCATTATCACTAGACATCCTCCTCCAAGGAAGGCCCTGCCAAGGTTGATCACGCCTTGGAGTGTGTCATCAATAAAATAAGACAATAGTCATTAATTAATGCCTTTCTGGGCTTTAATTTTTAAAGTTTCCTAATAGTAATTAAGTAATGCCTTTCTGGGCTTTAATTTTTAAAGTTTCCAAGAGGCCAATCGGGCCCTGTCAGGTTCAATCGCCTTTTAGAGAGTTAATTAGGCCCTATTTGGGTTCATGGCAATCTAACGTATGTCCGTGACTTTGAGAATTTCACTCAAGAGCCACCCCGGGCGGTCTGCGCTTGGGGGGACGAAGGCAGTGTCCAAAGGTCGCCTGCGAATGCCCCAGCCGCGGAGACGTGGAGGTCTCCGATTGATTGCATGTCTGCACTTGGGGGGACGAAGGCAGTGCCCGAAGGCCGCCTGCGACTACCCCAGCCACGGAGACGCGGAGGTCTCCGATTGATTGCATGATCCATATGTCCTGCTCAACTCACAATTATTAGCTTTTAGCTTCTGCAGGTTTAAAGTACTAATAATTATTGACTTTTAGCTTCTGCAAGTTTAGAGTATTAATATCATTTCATAAATGCTTCTCCTTCAGTCGTTTCCTATATTTGTTATCATGTATTCTCACATACCTGCACCTTGTCCTTCGAATGAGGTTTCCTCCCTGGTCTGTCTGCCACCTGCTCCCTGTGCTCCATGTGCTCTGCCTGGTCTGACTTCCTGGTTCCCATCATGCACCTGATCGATCTCCAGGGCAACCACTGTTGTGTCCTTGAACTGTCATCATTAGCTTTAGCCATAGCATAATGTTAGCTTCCATATTAGCATCCATGAAACTCAATATAAAGATGACTAGTCCCATGTACAAATTGTACTTTATCATGTGTCACTGTCATACAATTGTTAGCATTAGCTTAGCACCTTGGCTTTCTTGTTAGCATTAGTTTAGCATTTTAGTTTTCTTTGTTTTTATTGTTTTAATGGCACCCCCTTCTCACATTCCTTTTTTGGTTTTCTTTGTTTTTATTGTTTTAATGGCACCCCCTCATCATATTTCCTTTCCAGCATCAGCTAAGCACCTTGGCTTTCTTGTTAGCACTGGCTTAGCACTCTAGCTTTCTTTGTTTTTATTGTTTCAATGGCACCCCCTCATCATATTTCCTTTCCAGCATCAGCTAAGCACCTTGGCTTTCTTGTTAGCACTGGCTTAGCACTCTAGCTTTCTTTGTTTTTATTGTTTTTTGTTTTGTTTTAATGGCACCCCCATCTCACATTCCTTTTTTGGTTTTCTTTGTAAGTGGTTAGGTTTAGGATTGGGAGGGGGTCGGGACACCCCCAGCCCAGTGAAGAAAGCCCCCAGGGAACCTCACGCTACCCAGGTGGGTGGACAGGCGGCACGGGCTGGATAGGGGAGAAATAAGTTGGGAGTCCGGTCCCCGAAGGGGGCCGGGCTCCAATGCACTGGCCATGCCTGCTCCCGTCCCAGGCGGCAAGGTCCCCCACGGCTTTTTATTGTATTATCTTTTTATAGTCTCATTAATTTGATTTTAAAGTAATATTTAGGACACATCATCAGTAGTGGACCCTGGAATCATTGGATGTTTCGGCCATTATCACTAGACATCCTCCTCCAAGGAAGGCCCTGCCAAGGTTGATCACGCCTTGGAGTGTGTCATCAATAAAATAAGACAATAGTCATTAATTAATGCCTTTCTGGGCTTTAATTTTTAAAGTTTCCTAATAGTAATTAAGTAATGCCTTTCTGGGCTTTAATTTTTAAAGTTTCCAAGAGGCCAATCGGGCCCTGTCAGGTTCAATCGCCTTTTAGAGAGTTAATTAGGCCCTATTTGGGTTCATGGCAATCTAACGTATGTCCGTGACTTTGAGAATTTCACTCAAGAGCCACCCCGGGCGGTCTGCGCTTGGGGGGACGAAGGCAGTGTCCAAAGGTCGCCTGCGAATGCCCCAGCCGCGGAGACGTGGAGGTCTCCGATTGATTGCATGTCTGCACTTGGGGGGACGAAGGCAGTGCCCGAAGGCCGCCTGCGACTACCCCAGCCACGGAGACGCGGAGGTCTCCGATTGATTGCATGATCCATATGTCCTGCTCAACTCACAATTATTAGCTTTTAGCTTCTGCAGGTTTAAAGTACTAATAATTATTGACTTTTAGCTTCTGCAAGTTTAGAGTATTAATATCATTTCATAAATGCTTCTCCTTCAGTCGTTTCCTATATTTGTTATCATGTATTCTCACATACCTGCACCTTGTCCTTCGAATGAGGTTTCCTCCCTGGTCTGTCTGCCACCTGCTCCCTGTGCTCCATGTGCTCTGCCTGGTCTGACTTCCTGGTTCCCATCATGCACCTGATCGATCTCCAGGGCAACCACTGTTGTGTCCTTGAACTGTCATCATTAGCTTTAGCCATAGCATAATGTTAGCTTCCATATTAGCATCCATGAAACTCAATATAAAGATGACTAGTCCCATGTACAAATTGTACTTTATCATGTGTCACTGTCATACAATTGTTAGCATTAGCTTAGCACCTTGGCTTTCTTGTTAGCATTAGTTTAGCATTTTAGTTTTCTTTGTTTTTATTGTTTTAATGGCACCCCCTTCTCACATTCCTTTTTTGGTTTTCTTTGTTTTTATTGTTTTAATGGCACCCCCTCATCATATTTCCTTTCCAGCATCAGCTAAGCACCTTGGCTTTCTTGTTAGCACTGGCTTAGCACTCTAGCTTTCTTTGTTTTTATTGTTTCAATGGCACCCCCTCATCATATTTCCTTTCCAGCATCAGCTAAGCACCTTGGCTTTCTTGTTAGCACTGGCTTAGCACTCTAGCTTTCTTTGTTTTTATTGTTTTTTGTTTTGTTTTAATGGCACCCCCATCTCACATTCCTTTTTTGGTTTTCTTTGTAAGTGGTTAGGTTTAGGATTGGGAGGGGGTCGGGACACCCCCAGCCCAGTGAAGAAAGCCCCCAGGGAACCTCACGCTACCCAGGTGGGTGGACAGGCGGCACGGGCTGGATAGGGGAGAAATAAGTTGGGAGTCCGGTCCCCGAAGGGGGCCGGGCTCCAATGCACTGGCCATGCCTGCTCCCGTCCCAGGCGGCAAGGTCCCCCACGGCTTTTTATTGTATTATCTTTTTATAGTCTCATTAATTTGATTTTAAAGTAATATTTAGGACACATCATCAGTAGTGGACCCTGGAATCATTGGATGTTTCGGCCATTATCACTAGACATCCTCCTCCAAGGAAGGCCCTGCCAAGGTTGATCACGCCTTGGAGTGTGTCATCAATAAAATAAGACAATAGTCATTAATTAATGCCTTTCTGGGCTTTAATTTTTAAAGTTTCCTAATAGTAATTAAGTAATGCCTTTCTGGGCTTTAATTTTTAAAGTTTCCAAGAGGCCAATCGGGCCCTGTCAGGTTCAATCGCCTTTTAGAGAGTTAATTAGGCCCTATTTGGGTTCATGGCAATCTAACGTATGTCCGTGACTTTGAGAATTTCACTCAAGAGCCACCCCGGGCGGTCTGCGCTTGGGGGGACGAAGGCAGTGTCCAAAGGTCGCCTGCGAATGCCCCAGCCGCGGAGACGTGGAGGTCTCCGATTGATTGCATGTCTGCACTTGGGGGGACGAAGGCAGTGCCCGAAGGCCGCCTGCGACTACCCCAGCCACGGAGACGCGGAGGTCTCCGATTGATTGCATGATCCATATGTCCTGCTCAACTCACAATTATTAGCTTTTAGCTTCTGCAGGTTTAAAGTACTAATAATTATTGACTTTTAGCTTCTGCAAGTTTAGAGTATTAATATCATTTCATAAATGCTTCTCCTTCAGTCGTTTCCTATATTTGTTATCATGTATTCTCACATACCTGCACCTTGTCCTTCGAATGAGGTTTCCTCCCTGGTCTGTCTGCCACCTGCTCCCTGTGCTCCATGTGCTCTGCCTGGTCTGACTTCCTGGTTCCCATCATGCACCTGATCGATCTCCAGGGCAACCACTGTTGTGTCCTTGAACTGTCATCATTAGCTTTAGCCATAGCATAATGTTAGCTTCCATATTAGCATCCATGAAACTCAATATAAAGATGACTAGTCCCATGTACAAATTGTACTTTATCATGTGTCACTGTCATACAATTGTTAGCATTAGCTTAGCACCTTGGCTTTCTTGTTAGCATTAGTTTAGCATTTTAGTTTTCTTTGTTTTTATTGTTTTAATGGCACCCCCTTCTCACATTCCTTTTTTGGTTTTCTTTGTTTTTATTGTTTTAATGGCACCCCCTCATCATATTTCCTTTCCAGCATCAGCTAAGCACCTTGGCTTTCTTGTTAGCACTGGCTTAGCACTCTAGCTTTCTTTGTTTTTATTGTTTCAATGGCACCCCCTCATCATATTTCCTTTCCAGCATCAGCTAAGCACCTTGGCTTTCTTGTTAGCACTGGCTTAGCACTCTAGCTTTCTTTGTTTTTATTGTTTTTTGTTTTGTTTTAATGGCACCCCCATCTCACATTCCTTTTTTGGTTTTCTTTGTAAGTGGTTAGGTTTAGGATTGGGAGGGGGTCGGGACACCCCCAGCCCAGTGAAGAAAGCCCCCAGGGAACCTCACGCTACCCAGGTGGGTGGACAGGCGGCACGGGCTGGATAGGGGAGAAATAAGTTGGGAGTCCGGTCCCCGAAGGGGGCCGGGCTCCAATGCACTGGCCATGCCTGCTCCCGTCCCAGGCGGCAAGGTCCCCCACGGCTTTTTATTGTATTATCTTTTTATAGTCTCATTAATTTGATTTTAAAGTAATATTTAGGACACATCATCAGTAGTGGACCCTGGAATCATTGGATGTTTCGGCCATTATCACTAGACATCCTCCTCCAAGGAAGGCCCTGCCAAGGTTGATCACGCCTTGGAGTGTGTCATCAATAAAATAAGACAATAGTCATTAATTAATGCCTTTCTGGGCTTTAATTTTTAAAGTTTCCTAATAGTAATTAAGTAATGCCTTTCTGGGCTTTAATTTTTAAAGTTTCCAAGAGGCCAATCGGGCCCTGTCAGGTTCAA
This sequence comes from Aulonocara sp. 'chitande type north' Nkhata Bay, assembly GCF_057382095.1. Taxonomy (NCBI): domain Eukaryota; kingdom Metazoa; phylum Chordata; class Actinopteri; order Cichliformes; family Cichlidae; genus Aulonocara; species Aulonocara sp. 'chitande type north' Nkhata Bay. The sequence continues at coordinate 90,048 of NW_028234373.1, read as the reverse complement.
TCGCCTTTTAGAGAGTTAATTAGGCCCTATTTGGGTTCATGGCAATCTAACGTATGTCCGTGACTTTGAGAATTTCACTCAAGAGCCACCCCGGGCGGTCTGCGCTTGGGGGGACGAAGGCAGTGTCCAAAGGTCGCCTGCGAATGCCCCAGCCGCGGAGACGTGGAGGTCTCCGATTGATTGCATGTCTGCACTTGGGGGGACGAAGGCAGTGCCCGAAGGCCGCCTGCGACTACCCCAGCCACGGAGACGCGGAGGTCTCCGATTGATTGCATGATCCATATGTCCTGCTCAACTCACAATTATTAGCTTTTAGCTTCTGCAGGTTTAAAGTACTAATAATTATTGACTTTTAGCTTCTGCAAGTTTAGAGTATTAATATCATTTCATAAATGCTTCTCCTTCAGTCGTTTCCTATATTTGTTATCATGTATTCTCACATACCTGCACCTTGTCCTTCGAATGAGGTTTCCTCCCTGGTCTGTCTGCCACCTGCTCCCTGTGCTCCATGTGCTCTGCCTGGTCTGACTTCCTGGTTCCCATCATGCACCTGATCGATCTCCAGGGCAACCACTGTTGTGTCCTTGAACTGTCATCATTAGCTTTAGCCATAGCATAATGTTAGCTTCCATATTAGCATCCATGAAACTCAATATAAAGATGACTAGTCCCATGTACAAATTGTACTTTATCATGTGTCACTGTCATACAATTGTTAGCATTAGCTTAGCACCTTGGCTTTCTTGTTAGCATTAGTTTAGCATTTTAGTTTTCTTTGTTTTTATTGTTTTAATGGCACCCCCTTCTCACATTCCTTTTTTGGTTTTCTTTGTTTTTATTGTTTTAATGGCACCCCCTCATCATATTTCCTTTCCAGCATCAGCTAAGCACCTTGGCTTTCTTGTTAGCACTGGCTTAGCACTCTAGCTTTCTTTGTTTTTATTGTTTCAATGGCACCCCCTCATCATATTTCCTTTCCAGCATCAGCTAAGCACCTTGGCTTTCTTGTTAGCACTGGCTTAGCACTCTAGCTTTCTTTGTTTTTATTGTTTTTTGTTTTGTTTTAATGGCACCCCCATCTCACATTCCTTTTTTGGTTTTCTTTGTAAGTGGTTAGGTTTAGGATTGGGAGGGGGTCGGGACACCCCCAGCCCAGTGAAGAAAGCCCCCAGGGAACCTCACGCTACCCAGGTGGGTGGACAGGCGGCACGGGCTGGATAGGGGAGAAATAAGTTGGGAGTCCGGTCCCCGAAGGGGGCCGGGCTCCAATGCACTGGCCATGCCTGCTCCCGTCCCAGGCGGCAAGGTCCCCCACGGCTTTTTATTGTATTATCTTTTTATAGTCTCATTAATTTGATTTTAAAGTAATATTTAGGACACATCATCAGTAGTGGACCCTGGAATCATTGGATGTTTCGGCCATTATCACTAGACATCCTCCTCCAAGGAAGGCCCTGCCAAGGTTGATCACGCCTTGGAGTGTGTCATCAATAAAATAAGACAATAGTCATTAATTAATGCCTTTCTGGGCTTTAATTTTTAAAGTTTCCTAATAGTAATTAAGTAATGCCTTTCTGGGCTTTAATTTTTAAAGTTTCCAAGAGGCCAATCGGGCCCTGTCAGGTTCAATCGCCTTTTAGAGAGTTAATTAGGCCCTATTTGGGTTCATGGCAATCTAACGTATGTCCGTGACTTTGAGAATTTCACTCAAGAGCCACCCCGGGCGGTCTGCGCTTGGGGGGACGAAGGCAGTGTCCAAAGGTCGCCTGCGAATGCCCCAGCCGCGGAGACGTGGAGGTCTCCGATTGATTGCATGTCTGCACTTGGGGGGACGAAGGCAGTGCCCGAAGGCCGCCTGCGACTACCCCAGCCACGGAGACGCGGAGGTCTCCGATTGATTGCATGATCCATATGTCCTGCTCAACTCACAATTATTAGCTTTTAGCTTCTGCAGGTTTAAAGTACTAATAATTATTGACTTTTAGCTTCTGCAAGTTTAGAGTATTAATATCATTTCATAAATGCTTCTCCTTCAGTCGTTTCCTATATTTGTTATCATGTATTCTCACATACCTGCACCTTGTCCTTCGAATGAGGTTTCCTCCCTGGTCTGTCTGCCACCTGCTCCCTGTGCTCCATGTGCTCTGCCTGGTCTGACTTCCTGGTTCCCATCATGCACCTGATCGATCTCCAGGGCAACCACTGTTGTGTCCTTGAACTGTCATCATTAGCTTTAGCCATAGCATAATGTTAGCTTCCATATTAGCATCCATGAAACTCAATATAAAGATGACTAGTCCCATGTACAAATTGTACTTTATCATGTGTCACTGTCATACAATTGTTAGCATTAGCTTAGCACCTTGGCTTTCTTGTTAGCATTAGTTTAGCATTTTAGTTTTCTTTGTTTTTATTGTTTTAATGGCACCCCCTTCTCACATTCCTTTTTTGGTTTTCTTTGTTTTTATTGTTTTAATGGCACCCCCTCATCATATTTCCTTTCCAGCATCAGCTAAGCACCTTGGCTTTCTTGTTAGCACTGGCTTAGCACTCTAGCTTTCTTTGTTTTTATTGTTTCAATGGCACCCCCTCATCATATTTCCTTTCCAGCATCAGCTAAGCACCTTGGCTTTCTTGTTAGCACTGGCTTAGCACTCTAGCTTTCTTTGTTTTTATTGTTTTTTGTTTTGTTTTAATGGCACCCCCATCTCACATTCCTTTTTTGGTTTTCTTTGTAAGTGGTTAGGTTTAGGATTGGGAGGGGGTCGGGACACCCCCAGCCCAGTGAAGAAAGCCCCCAGGGAACCTCACGCTACCCAGGTGGGTGGACAGGCGGCACGGGCTGGATAGGGGAGAAATAAGTTGGGAGTCCGGTCCCCGAAGGGGGCCGGGCTCCAATGCACTGGCCATGCCTGCTCCCGTCCCAGGCGGCAAGGTCCCCCACGGCTTTTTATTGTATTATCTTTTTATAGTCTCATTAATTTGATTTTAAAGTAATATTTAGGACACATCATCAGTAGTGGACCCTGGAATCATTGGATGTTTCGGCCATTATCACTAGACATCCTCCTCCAAGGAAGGCCCTGCCAAGGTTGATCACGCCTTGGAGTGTGTCATCAATAAAATAAGACAATAGTCATTAATTAATGCCTTTCTGGGCTTTAATTTTTAAAGTTTCCTAATAGTAATTAAGTAATGCCTTTCTGGGCTTTAATTTTTAAAGTTTCCAAGAGGCCAATCGGGCCCTGTCAGGTTCAATCGCCTTTTAGAGAGTTAATTAGGCCCTATTTGGGTTCATGGCAATCTAACGTATGTCCGTGACTTTGAGAATTTCACTCAAGAGCCACCCCGGGCGGTCTGCGCTTGGGGGGACGAAGGCAGTGTCCAAAGGTCGCCTGCGAATGCCCCAGCCGCGGAGACGTGGAGGTCTCCGATTGATTGCATGTCTGCACTTGGGGGGACGAAGGCAGTGCCCGAAGGCCGCCTGCGACTACCCCAGCCACGGAGACGCGGAGGTCTCCGATTGATTGCATGATCCATATGTCCTGCTCAACTCACAATTATTAGCTTTTAGCTTCTGCAGGTTTAAAGTACTAATAATTATTGACTTTTAGCTTCTGCAAGTTTAGAGTATTAATATCATTTCATAAATGCTTCTCCTTCAGTCGTTTCCTATATTTGTTATCATGTATTCTCACATACCTGCACCTTGTCCTTCGAATGAGGTTTCCTCCCTGGTCTGTCTGCCACCTGCTCCCTGTGCTCCATGTGCTCTGCCTGGTCTGACTTCCTGGTTCCCATCATGCACCTGATCGATCTCCAGGGCAACCACTGTTGTGTCCTTGAACTGTCATCATTAGCTTTAGCCATAGCATAATGTTAGCTTCCATATTAGCATCCATGAAACTCAATATAAAGATGACTAGTCCCATGTACAAATTGTACTTTATCATGTGTCACTGTCATACAATTGTTAGCATTAGCTTAGCACCTTGGCTTTCTTGTTAGCATTAGTTTAGCATTTTAGTTTTCTTTGTTTTTATTGTTTTAATGGCACCCCCTTCTCACATTCCTTTTTTGGTTTTCTTTGTTTTTATTGTTTTAATGGCACCCCCTCATCATATTTCCTTTCCAGCATCAGCTAAGCACCTTGGCTTTCTTGTTAGCACTGGCTTAGCACTCTAGCTTTCTTTGTTTTTATTGTTTCAATGGCACCCCCTCATCATATTTCCTTTCCAGCATCAGCTAAGCACCTTGGCTTTCTTGTTAGCACTGGCTTAGCACTCTAGCTTTCTTTGTTTTTATTGTTTTTTGTTTTGTTTTAATGGCACCCCCATCTCACATTCCTTTTTTGGTTTTCTTTGTAAGTGGTTAGGTTTAGGATTGGGAGGGGGTCGGGACACCCCCAGCCCAGTGAAGAAAGCCCCCAGGGAACCTCACGCTACCCAGGTGGGTGGACAGGCGGCACGGGCTGGATAGGGGAGAAATAAGTTGGGAGTCCGGTCCCCGAAGGGGGCCGGGCTCCAATGCACTGGCCATGCCTGCTCCCGTCCCAGGCGGCAAGGTCCCCCACGGCTTTTTATTGTATTATCTTTTTATAGTCTCATTAATTTGATTTTAAAGTAATATTTAGGACACATCATCAGTAGTGGACCCTGGAATCATTGGATGTTTCGGCCATTATCACTAGACATCCTCCTCCAAGGAAGGCCCTGCCAAGGTTGATCACGCCTTGGAGTGTGTCATCAATAAAATAAGACAATAGTCATTAATTAATGCCTTTCTGGGCTTTAATTTTTAAAGTTTCCTAATAGTAATTAAGTAATGCCTTTCTGGGCTTTAATTTTTAAAGTTTCCAAGAGGCCAATCGGGCCCTGTCAGGTTCAATCGCCTTTTAGAGAGTTAATTAGGCCCTATTTGGGTTCATGGCAATCTAACGTATGTCCGTGACTTTGAGAATTTCACTCAAGAGCCACCCCGGGCGGTCTGCGCTTGGGGGGACGAAGGCAGTGTCCAAAGGTCGCCTGCGAATGCCCCAGCCGCGGAGACGTGGAGGTCTCCGATTGATTGCATGTCTGCACTTGGGGGGACGAAGGCAGTGCCCGAAGGCCGCCTGCGACTACCCCAGCCACGGAGACGCGGAGGTCTCCGATTGATTGCATGATCCATATGTCCTGCTCAACTCACAATTATTAGCTTTTAGCTTCTGCAGGTTTAAAGTACTAATAATTATTGACTTTTAGCTTCTGCAAGTTTAGAGTATTAATATCATTTCATAAATGCTTCTCCTTCAGTCGTTTCCTATATTTGTTATCATGTATTCTCACATACCTGCACCTTGTCCTTCGAATGAGGTTTCCTCCCTGGTCTGTCTGCCACCTGCTCCCTGTGCTCCATGTGCTCTGCCTGGTCTGACTTCCTGGTTCCCATCATGCACCTGATCGATCTCCAGGGCAACCACTGTTGTGTCCTTGAACTGTCATCATTAGCTTTAGCCATAGCATAATGTTAGCTTCCATATTAGCATCCATGAAACTCAATATAAAGATGACTAGTCCCATGTACAAATTGTACTTTATCATGTGTCACTGTCATACAATTGTTAGCATTAGCTTAGCACCTTGGCTTTCTTGTTAGCATTAGTTTAGCATTTTAGTTTTCTTTGTTTTTATTGTTTTAATGGCACCCCCTTCTCACATTCCTTTTTTGGTTTTCTTTGTTTTTATTGTTTTAATGGCACCCCCTCATCATATTTCCTTTCCAGCATCAGCTAAGCACCTTGGCTTTCTTGTTAGCACTGGCTTAGCACTCTAGCTTTCTTTGTTTTTATTGTTTCAATGGCACCCCCTCATCATATTTCCTTTCCAGCATCAGCTAAGCACCTTGGCTTTCTTGTTAGCACTGGCTTAGCACTCTAGCTTTCTTTGTTTTTATTGTTTTTTGTTTTGTTTTAATGGCACCCCCATCTCACATTCCTTTTTTGGTTTTCTTTGTAAGTGGTTAGGTTTAGGATTGGGAGGGGGTCGGGACACCCCCAGCCCAGTGAAGAAAGCCCCCAGGGAACCTCACGCTACCCAGGTGGGTGGACAGGCGGCACGGGCTGGATAGGGGAGAAATAAGTTGGGAGTCCGGTCCCCGAAGGGGGCCGGGCTCCAATGCACTGGCCATGCCTGCTCCCGTCCCAGGCGGCAAGGTCCCCCACGGCTTTTTATTGTATTATCTTTTTATAGTCTCATTAATTTGATTTTAAAGTAATATTTAGGACACATCATCAGTAGTGGACCCTGGAATCATTGGATGTTTCGGCCATTATCACTAGACATCCTCCTCCAAGGAAGGCCCTGCCAAGGTTGATCACGCCTTGGAGTGTGTCATCAATAAAATAAGACAATAGTCATTAATTAATGCCTTTCTGGGCTTTAATTTTTAAAGTTTCCTAATAGTAATTAAGTAATGCCTTTCTGGGCTTTAATTTTTAAAGTTTCCAAGAGGCCAATCGGGCCCTGTCAGGTTCAATCGCCTTTTAGAGAGTTAATTAGGCCCTATTTGGGTTCATGGCAATCTAACGTATGTCCGTGACTTTGAGAATTTCACTCAAGAGCCACCCCGGGCGGTCTGCGCTTGGGGGGACGAAGGCAGTGTCCAAAGGTCGCCTGCGAATGCCCCAGCCGCGGAGACGTGGAGGTCTCCGATTGATTGCATGTCTGCACTTGGGGGGACGAAGGCAGTGCCCGAAGGCCGCCTGCGACTACCCCAGCCACGGAGACGCGGAGGTCTCCGATTGATTGCATGATCCATATGTCCTGCTCAACTCACAATTATTAGCTTTTAGCTTCTGCAGGTTTAAAGTACTAATAATTATTGACTTTTAGCTTCTGCAAGTTTAGAGTATTAATATCATTTCATAAATGCTTCTCCTTCAGTCGTTTCCTATATTTGTTATCATGTATTCTCACATACCTGCACCTTGTCCTTCGAATGAGGTTTCCTCCCTGGTCTGTCTGCCACCTGCTCCCTGTGCTCCATGTGCTCTGCCTGGTCTGACTTCCTGGTTCCCATCATGCACCTGATCGATCTCCAGGGCAACCACTGTTGTGTCCTTGAACTGTCATCATTAGCTTTAGCCATAGCATAATGTTAGCTTCCATATTAGCATCCATGAAACTCAATATAAAGATGACTAGTCCCATGTACAAATTGTACTTTATCATGTGTCACTGTCATACAATTGTTAGCATTAGCTTAGCACCTTGGCTTTCTTGTTAGCATTAGTTTAGCATTTTAGTTTTCTTTGTTTTTATTGTTTTAATGGCACCCCCTTCTCACATTCCTTTTTTGGTTTTCTTTGTTTTTATTGTTTTAATGGCACCCCCTCATCATATTTCCTTTCCAGCATCAGCTAAGCACCTTGGCTTTCTTGTTAGCACTGGCTTAGCACTCTAGCTTTCTTTGTTTTTATTGTTTCAATGGCACCCCCTCATCATATTTCCTTTCCAGCATCAGCTAAGCACCTTGGCTTTCTTGTTAGCACTGGCTTAGCACTCTAGCTTTCTTTGTTTTTATTGTTTTTTGTTTTGTTTTAATGGCACCCCCATCTCACATTCCTTTTTTGGTTTTCTTTGTAAGTGGTTAGGTTTAGGATTGGGAGGGGGTCGGGACACCCCCAGCCCAGTGAAGAAAGCCCCCAGGGAACCTCACGCTACCCAGGTGGGTGGACAGGCGGCACGGGCTGGATAGGGGAGAAATAAGTTGGGAGTCCGGTCCCCGAAGGGGGCCGGGCTCCAATGCACTGGCCATGCCTGCTCCCGTCCCAGGCGGCAAGGTCCCCCACGGCTTTTTATTGTATTATCTTTTTATAGTCTCATTAATTTGATTTTAAAGTAATATTTAGGACACATCATCAGTAGTGGACCCTGGAATCATTGGATGTTTCGGCCATTATCACTAGACATCCTCCTCCAAGGAAGGCCCTGCCAAGGTTGATCACGCCTTGGAGTGTGTCATCAATAAAATAAGACAATAGTCATTAATTAATGCCTTTCTGGGCTTTAATTTTTAAAGTTTCCTAATAGTAATTAAGTAATGCCTTTCTGGGCTTTAATTTTTAAAGTTTCCAAGAGGCCAATCGGGCCCTGTCAGGTTCAATCGCCTTTTAGAGAGTTAATTAGGCCCTATTTGGGTTCATGGCAATCTAACGTATGTCCGTGACTTTGAGAATTTCACTCAAGAGCCACCCCGGGCGGTCTGCGCTTGGGGGGACGAAGGCAGTGTCCAAAGGTCGCCTGCGAATGCCCCAGCCGCGGAGACGTGGAGGTCTCCGATTGATTGCATGTCTGCACTTGGGGGGACGAAGGCAGTGCCCGAAGGCCGCCTGCGACTACCCCAGCCACGGAGACGCGGAGGTCTCCGATTGATTGCATGATCCATATGTCCTGCTCAACTCACAATTATTAGCTTTTAGCTTCTGCAGGTTTAAAGTACTAATAATTATTGACTTTTAGCTTCTGCAAGTTTAGAGTATTAATATCATTTCATAAATGCTTCTCCTTCAGTCGTTTCCTATATTTGTTATCATGTATTCTCACATACCTGCACCTTGTCCTTCGAATGAGGTTTCCTCCCTGGTCTGTCTGCCACCTGCTCCCTGTGCTCCATGTGCTCTGCCTGGTCTGACTTCCTGGTTCCCATCATGCACCTGATCGATCTCCAGGGCAACCACTGTTGTGTCCTTGAACTGTCATCATTAGCTTTAGCCATAGCATAATGTTAGCTTCCATATTAGCATCCATGAAACTCAATATAAAGATGACTAGTCCCATGTACAAATTGTACTTTATCATGTGTCACTGTCATACAATTGTTAGCATTAGCTTAGCACCTTGGCTTTCTTGTTAGCATTAGTTTAGCATTTTAGTTTTCTTTGTTTTTATTGTTTTAATGGCACCCCCTTCTCACATTCCTTTTTTGGTTTTCTTTGTTTTTATTGTTTTAATGGCACCCCCTCATCATATTTCCTTTCCAGCATCAGCTAAGCACCTTGGCTTTCTTGTTAGCACTGGCTTAGCACTCTAGCTTTCTTTGTTTTTATTGTTTCAATGGCACCCCCTCATCATATTTCCTTTCCAGCATCAGCTAAGCACCTTGGCTTTCTTGTTAGCACTGGCTTAGCACTCTAGCTTTCTTTGTTTTTATTGTTTTTTGTTTTGTTTTAATGGCACCCCCATCTCACATTCCTTTTTTGGTTTTCTTTGTAAGTGGTTAGGTTTAGGATTGGGAGGGGGTCGGGACACCCCCAGCCCAGTGAAGAAAGCCCCCAGGGAACCTCACGCTACCCAGGTGGGTGGACAGGCGGCACGGGCTGGATAGGGGAGAAATAAGTTGGGAGTCCGGTCCCCGAAGGGGGCCGGGCTCCAATGCACTGGCCATGCCTGCTCCCGTCCCAGGCGGCAAGGTCCCCCACGGCTTTTTATTGTATTATCTTTTTATAGTCTCATTAATTTGATTTTAAAGTAATATTTAGGACACATCATCAGTAGTGGACCCTGGAATCATTGGATGTTTCGGCCATTATCACTAGACATCCTCCTCCAAGGAAGGCCCTGCCAAGGTTGATCACGCCTTGGAGTGTGTCATCAATAAAATAAGACAATAGTCATTAATTAATGCCTTTCTGGGCTTTAATTTTTAAAGTTTCCTAATAGTAATTAAGTAATGCCTTTCTGGGCTTTAATTTTTAAAGTTTCCAAGAGGCCAATCGGGCCCTGTCAGGTTCAATCGCCTTTTAGAGAGTTAATTAGGCCCTATTTGGGTTCATGGCAATCTAACGTATGTCCGTGACTTTGAGAATTTCACTCAAGAGCCACCCCGGGCGGTCTGCGCTTGGGGGGACGAAGGCAGTGTCCAAAGGTCGCCTGCGAATGCCCCAGCCGCGGAGACGTGGAGGTCTCCGATTGATTGCATGTCTGCACTTGGGGGGACGAAGGCAGTGCCCGAAGGCCGCCTGCGACTACCCCAGCCACGGAGACGCGGAGGTCTCCGATTGATTGCATGATCCATATGTCCTGCTCAACTCACAATTATTAGCTTTTAGCTTCTGCAGGTTTAAAGTACTAATAATTATTGACTTTTAGCTTCTGCAAGTTTAGAGTATTAATATCATTTCATAAATGCTTCTCCTTCAGTCGTTTCCTATATTTGTTATCATGTATTCTCACATACCTGCACCTTGTCCTTCGAATGAGGTTTCCTCCCTGGTCTGTCTGCCACCTGCTCCCTGTGCTCCATGTGCTCTGCCTGGTCTGACTTCCTGGTTCCCATCATGCACCTGATCGATCTCCAGGGCAACCACTGTTGTGTCCTTGAACTGTCATCATTAGCTTTAGCCATAGCATAATGTTAGCTTCCATATTAGCATCCATGAAACTCAATATAAAGATGACTAGTCCCATGTACAAATTGTACTTTATCATGTGTCACTGTCATACAATTGTTAGCATTAGCTTAGCACCTTGGCTTTCTTGTTAGCATTAGTTTAGCATTTTAGTTTTCTTTGTTTTTATTGTTTTAATGGCACCCCCTTCTCACATTCCTTTTTTGGTTTTCTTTGTTTTTATTGTTTTAATGGCACCCCCTCATCATATTTCCTTTCCAGCATCAGCTAAGCACCTTGGCTTTCTTGTTAGCACTGGCTTAGCACTCTAGCTTTCTTTGTTTTTATTGTTTCAATGGCACCCCCTCATCATATTTCCTTTCCAGCATCAGCTAAGCACCTTGGCTTTCTTGTTAGCACTGGCTTAGCACTCTAGCTTTCTTTGTTTTTATTGTTTTTTGTTTTGTTTTAATGGCACCCCCATCTCACATTCCTTTTTTGGTTTTCTTTGTAAGTGGTTAGGTTTAGGATTGGGAGGGGGTCGGGACACCCCCAGCCCAGTGAAGAAAGCCCCCAGGGAACCTCACGCTACCCAGGTGGGTGGACAGGCGGCACGGGCTGGATAGGGGAGAAATAAGTTGGGAGTCCGGTCCCCGAAGGGGGCCGGGCTCCAATGCACTGGCCATGCCTGCTCCCGTCCCAGGCGGCAAGGTCCCCCACGGCTTTTTATTGTATTATCTTTTTATAGTCTCATTAATTTGATTTTAAAGTAATATTTAGGACACATCATCAGTAGTGGACCCTGGAATCATTGGATGTTTCGGCCATTATCACTAGACATCCTCCTCCAAGGAAGGCCCTGCCAAGGTTGATCACGCCTTGGAGTGTGTCATCAATAAAATAAGACAATAGTCATTAATTAATGCCTTTCTGGGCTTTAATTTTTAAAGTTTCCTAATAGTAATTAAGTAATGCCTTTCTGGGCTTTAATTTTTAAAGTTTCCAAGAGGCCAATCGGGCCCTGTCAGGTTCAATCGCCTTTTAGAGAGTTAATTAGGCCCTATTTGGGTTCATGGCAATCTAACGTATGTCCGTGACTTTGAGAATTTCACTCAAGAGCCACCCCGGGCGGTCTGCGCTTGGGGGGACGAAGGCAGTGTCCAAAGGTCGCCTGCGAATGCCCCAGCCGCGGAGACGTGGAGGTCTCCGATTGATTGCATGTCTGCACTTGGGGGGACGAAGGCAGTGCCCGAAGGCCGCCTGCGACTACCCCAGCCACGGAGACGCGGAGGTCTCCGATTGATTGCATGATCCATATGTCCTGCTCAACTCACAATTATTAGCTTTTAGCTTCTGCAGGTTTAAAGTACTAATAATTATTGACTTTTAGCTTCTGCAAGTTTAGAGTATTAATATCATTTCATAAATGCTTCTCCTTCAGTCGTTTCCTATATTTGTTATCATGTATTCTCACATACCTGCACCTTGTCCTTCGAATGAGGTTTCCTCCCTGGTCTGTCTGCCACCTGCTCCCTGTGCTCCATGTGCTCTGCCTGGTCTGACTTCCTGGTTCCCATCATGCACCTGATCGATCTCCAGGGCAACCACTGTTGTGTCCTTGAACTGTCATCATTAGCTTTAGCCATAGCATAATGTTAGCTTCCATATTAGCATCCATGAAACTCAATATAAAGATGACTAGTCCCATGTACAAATTGTACTTTATCATGTGTCACTGTCATACAATTGTTAGCATTAGCTTAGCACCTTGGCTTTCTTGTTAGCATTAGTTTAGCATTTTAGTTTTCTTTGTTTTTATTGTTTTAATGGCACCCCCTTCTCACATTCCTTTTTTGGTTTTCTTTGTTTTTATTGTTTTAATGGCACCCCCTCATCATATTTCCTTTCCAGCATCAGCTAAGCACCTTGGCTTTCTTGTTAGCACTGGCTTAGCACTCTAGCTTTCTTTGTTTTTATTGTTTCAATGGCACCCCCTCATCATATTTCCTTTCCAGCATCAGCTAAGCACCTTGGCTTTCTTGTTAGCACTGGCTTAGCACTCTAGCTTTCTTTGTTTTTATTGTTTTTTGTTTTGTTTTAATGGCACCCCCATCTCACATTCCTTTTTTGGTTTTCTTTGTAAGTGGTTAGGTTTAGGATTGGGAGGGGGTCGGGACACCCCCAGCCCAGTGAAGAAAGCCCCCAGGGAACCTCACGCTACCCAGGTGGGTGGACAGGCGGCACGGGCTGGATAGGGGAGAAATAAGTTGGGAGTCCGGTCCCCGAAGGGGGCCGGGCTCCAATGCACTGGCCATGCCTGCTCCCGTCCCAGGCGGCAAGGTCCCCCACGGCTTTTTATTGTATTATCTTTTTATAGTCTCATTAATTTGATTTTAAAGTAATATTTAGGACACATCATCAGTAGTGGACCCTGGAATCATTGGATGTTTCGGCCATTATCACTAGACATCCTCCTCCAAGGAAGGCCCTGCCAAGGTTGATCACGCCTTGGAGTGTGTCATCAATAAAATAAGACAATAGTCATTAATTAATGCCTTTCTGGGCTTTAATTTTTAAAGTTTCCTAATAGTAATTAAGTAATGCCTTTCTGGGCTTTAATTTTTAAAGTTTCCAAGAGGCCAATCGGGCCCTGTCAGGTTCAATCGCCTTTTAGAGAGTTAATTAGGCCCTATTTGGGTTCATGGCAATCTAACGTATGTCCGTGACTTTGAGAATTTCACTCAAGAGCCACCCCGGGCGGTCTGCGCTTGGGGGGACGAAGGCAGTGTCCAAAGGTCGCCTGCGAATGCCCCAGCCGCGGAGACGTGGAGGTCTCCGATTGATTGCATGTCTGCACTTGGGGGGACGAAGGCAGTGCCCGAAGGCCGCCTGCGACTACCCCAGCCACGGAGACGCGGAGGTCTCCGATTGATTGCATGATCCATATGTCCTGCTCAACTCACAATTATTAGCTTTTAGCTTCTGCAGGTTTAAAGTACTAATAATTATTGACTTTTAGCTTCTGCAAGTTTAGAGTATTAATATCATTTCATAAATGCTTCTCCTTCAGTCGTTTCCTATATTTGTTATCATGTATTCTCACATACCTGCACCTTGTCCTTCGAATGAGGTTTCCTCCCTGGTCTGTCTGCCACCTGCTCCCTGTGCTCCATGTGCTCTGCCTGGTCTGACTTCCTGGTTCCCATCATGCACCTGATCGATCTCCAGGGCAACCACTGTTGTGTCCTTGAACTGTCATCATTAGCTTTAGCCATAGCATAATGTTAGCTTCCATATTAGCATCCATGAAACTCAATATAAAGATGACTAGTCCCATGTACAAATTGTACTTTATCATGTGTCACTGTCATACAATTGTTAGCATTAGCTTAGCACCTTGGCTTTCTTGTTAGCATTAGTTTAGCATTTTAGTTTTCTTTGTTTTTATTGTTTTAATGGCACCCCCTTCTCACATTCCTTTTTTGGTTTTCTTTGTTTTTATTGTTTTAATGGCACCCCCTCATCATATTTCCTTTCCAGCATCAGCTAAGCACCTTGGCTTTCTTGTTAGCACTGGCTTAGCACTCTAGCTTTCTTTGTTTTTATTGTTTCAATGGCACCCCCTCATCATATTTCCTTTCCAGCATCAGCTAAGCACCTTGGCTTTCTTGTTAGCACTGGCTTAGCACTCTAGCTTTCTTTGTTTTTATTGTTTTTTGTTTTGTTTTAATGGCACCCCCATCTCACATTCCTTTTTTGGTTTTCTTTGTAAGTGGTTAGGTTTAGGATTGGGAGGGGGTCGGGACACCCCCAGCCCAGTGAAGAAAGCCCCCAGGGAACCTCACGCTACCCAGGTGGGTGGACAGGCGGCACGGGCTGGATAGGGGAGAAATAAGTTGGGAGTCCGGTCCCCGAAGGGGGCCGGGCTCCAATGCACTGGCCATGCCTGCTCCCGTCCCAGGCGGCAAGGTCCCCCACGGCTTTTTATTGTATTATCTTTTTATAGTCTCATTAATTTGATTTTAAAGTAATATTTAGGACACATCATCAGTAGTGGACCCTGGAATCATTGGATGTTTCGGCCATTATCACTAGACATCCTCCTCCAAGGAAGGCCCTGCCAAGGTTGATCACGCCTTGGAGTGTGTCATCAATAAAATAAGACAATAGTCATTAATTAATGCCTTTCTGGGCTTTAATTTTTAAAGTTTCCTAATAGTAATTAAGTAATGCCTTTCTGGGCTTTAATTTTTAAAGTTTCCAAGAGGCCAATCGGGCCCTGTCAGGTTCAATCGCCTTTTAGAGAGTTAATTAGGCCCTATTTGGGTTCATGGCAATCTAACGTATGTCCGTGACTTTGAGAATTTCACTCAAGAGCCACCCCGGGCGGTCTGCGCTTGGGGGGACGAAGGCAGTGTCCAAAGGTCGCCTGCGAATGCCCCAGCCGCGGAGACGTGGAGGTCTCCGATTGATTGCATGTCTGCACTTGGGGGGACGAAGGCAGTGCCCGAAGGCCGCCTGCGACTACCCCAGCCACGGAGACGCGGAGGTCTCCGATTGATTGCATGATCCATATGTCCTGCTCAACTCACAATTATTAGCTTTTAGCTTCTGCAGGTTTAAAGTACTAATAATTATTGACTTTTAGCTTCTGCAAGTTTAGAGTATTAATATCATTTCATAAATGCTTCTCCTTCAGTCGTTTCCTATATTTGTTATCATGTATTCTCACATACCTGCACCTTGTCCTTCGAATGAGGTTTCCTCCCTGGTCTGTCTGCCACCTGCTCCCTGTGCTCCATGTGCTCTGCCTGGTCTGACTTCCTGGTTCCCATCATGCACCTGATCGATCTCCAGGGCAACCACTGTTGTGTCCTTGAACTGTCATCATTAGCTTTAGCCATAGCATAATGTTAGCTTCCATATTAGCATCCATGAAACTCAATATAAAGATGACTAGTCCCATGTACAAATTGTACTTTATCATGTGTCACTGTCATACAATTGTTAGCATTAGCTTAGCACCTTGGCTTTCTTGTTAGCATTAGTTTAGCATTTTAGTTTTCTTTGTTTTTATTGTTTTAATGGGTTAGGGGGTTAGGGTTAGGGGTTAGGGGTTAGGGTTAGGGTGAGGAAAAGTGTTCCGGCCCCCGAAGGGACGCGGAGGTGCACGGTCCTTCCCTTGGGCCCTCCCGCTACTCCACTGCCTGTTACGGCCACCAGGCACAAGACGCCGTCCCCGGTACCGTACAGGGATCCAATCCTGGTCCTCATCCAGGTAGACCATTATTGTCTTGTCTGTGATGAAGCCTTTGTTATCTAATAATAAAGTTTTGTGTGGATGATGCAGCCTTTGGTATTATAATTTAATAAATTTTGTTTGTTTGTTATTTACGAATGTAGGTATGAATGATAATGTATCTAATTTATAGTGCAAAAAAATAATAATGAGAAAAAAAGAAAGCGTTTGTTTTTTTTAAAAAAATAAAAACTGATTAATTTTTAATAAATTCAAAATAGGCCAAATGGTAGTGTGCCCGGGGCAACGTTTCGACCCCACCGGGTCTTCTTCAGGCCAGGGCACACGCGGTACAAAACGAAAAAGTGGCTGCTGTGAATAATCTGGAGATGTTGCTCCTTTGGCTGTCAGGGCTAGAATGAGGGTGTTCAGCACTCCTCTCCTTATATAGCCTCTGACGAACTAAACTAAAAATGCAGTTTTCAATGAACTGATGTTTTAAAGTTATGCAGCCTTGCCTATAATAATGAAAAAACACAGAAAATGGAAAATACGTACATAGTCAAATAATACAAAATTGTTTTTAACGTATTTTTTAATCCTTTTTAACCACACTAAATGTTGTAGATAAAACTATGTTTTAAATTGTTTTTAGTATTTTATGAAATGATTTTAAATGTTTTTTTGTTGTTTTTTAATGGTTTTGTAATTTTTTTGTCGTTTTTTAATGGTTTTTTAATTCTTTTGTTGCTTATTTATTTTTGGTGCTTTTATTTACATTTGTAAACATGACAAAATTGTTTTTAACGTATTTTTTAATCCTTTTTAACCACACTAAATGTTGTAGATAAAACTGTGTTTTAAATTGTTTTTAGTATTTTATGAAATGATTTTAAATGTTTTTTTTGTTGTTTTTTAATGGTTTTTTTTAATTTTTTTGTTGCTTATTCATTTTTGGTGCTTTTATTTACATTTGTAGACATGAAGTTTGCATGTTTTGAAGACAAACAATGCTCCAAACAGGAAAAATTATTTTTAACTATTTACAACCGTATGAAACATTGAAAAGAAATTTTAACTAATGTGAAAAAATTGAAATCAAGATTTTTGATGTTTTTAAAGATATGTGATGCGTTTTTGTGTATTCCTTTGTGTTTTTAAATAGTTTTGCGTGTGGTCTTAATAATGTTAGTAACACAACAAACATGAGGGTTCCCCATGTGAGCGGGGGTTGGGAAATAAAAAGTAAAGACCCCCCTGGTTAGGGTTAGGGCTTGTGAATCGGGTTGGGGTTAGAGACAAAAGATCAAAATGGTTAGGGTTAGGGCTTATGACTGGGTCGGGGTTAGAAATAAAAGATCCAAGTGGTTAGGGTTAGGGTAGGGGAATTGATTCCTCCTACGAGGGTAGAAGGAAGGTGCACGGGCCATCCCACGGGAGAACCCCCGATCCCTGTCTGGGTTCTCAAGGAAGGGACGTTGGCGTCGCCTTCCGTAGCGGACTACTTGCCACTCGTCCGCCATGACCAGTGGTTTTTAATTTACTATTGTAAATATAAATGAAATAAAACAAACTTGTTTTTAAACAACTAAAAGAGAGCCCAAAGGCTTCAAAAACCCTTAAAATAAAACACCGTAAATTCGGTTCCAAACAACTAAAAGAGAGCCCAAAGGCTTAAAAATCCCTTAAACTAAAATACCGTAAATTCGGTCCCAAACAACGAAAAGAGAGCCCGAAGGCTTAAAAATCCCTTAAAAGAAAACCGTGTATTCGGTTGTTTAGTATAAACAAAAATAAAAAATTCTGCAAACAACTAAAAGAGAGCACCGGGGCTTGAAAATCCCAAAAAACAAAAAAACCGGTGTTTTCCGGTTGAAAAAAAATCAAACGTGCCTCAGGCAACGTTTCGACCCTAAAAGGTCTTCCTCAGGCCTGTGAGGCACGAAAGAAAATAAAACCAACAGAAATCCAAGCGCTCCAAACAATGGCTGGCTGCTGGAGATGTGCACTGTTTGGCTGTCGAAAGCAGAATGAGCTCTCTCCCCTGCCTGCGCTCCTTTTATATCCTCTGTCTGTTGTGCGATTTAAACCGTTCGTTTTAAATGTTTTTCCAGTTTCCCTGTGTCCTTTTAAAATTAGGGCTTGACATTACACTAAAATGAATAACACAACATGAATTGAAATTATACACTATTTAAATTAACTTATTTATTTATTTATTTATTAGCGTGAGTGCCTTTGTAATATTTGAGTGTATAATTGTATATTTATACTTTGACAGTACAATAATGA
>NW_028234373.1:30924-72048 GCF_057382095.1 Aulonocara sp. 'chitande type north' Nkhata Bay | reverse complement strand
CACAATTATTAGCTTTTAGCTTCTGCAGGTTTAAAGTACTAATTTTAGCTTCTGTAAGTTTAGAGTATTAATATCATCTCATAAATGCTTCTCCTTCAGTCGTTTCCTATATTTGTAATCATGTATTCTCACATACCTGCACCTTGTCCTTCGAATGAGGTTTCCTCCCTGGTCTGTCTGCCACCTGCTCCCTGTGCTCCATGTGCTCTGCCTGGTCTGACTTCCTGGTTCCCATCATGCACTTGATCGATCTCCAGGGCAACCACTGTTGTGTCCTTGAACTGTCATCATTAGCTTTAGCCATAGCATAATGTTAGCTTCCATATTAGCATCCATAAAACTCAATATAAAGATGACTAGTCCCATGTACAAATTGTACTTTATCATATGTCACTGTCATACAATTGTTAGCATTAGCTTAGCACCTTGGCTTTCTTGTTAGCATTAGTTTAGCATTTTAGTTTTCTTTGTTTTTATTGTTTTAATGGCACCCCCTTCTCACATTCCTTTTTTGGTTTCTTTGTTTTTATTGTTTTAATGGCACCCCCTCATCATATTTCCTTTCCAGCATCAGCTAAGCACCTTGGCTTTCTTGTTAGCACTGGCTTAGCACTCTAGCTTTCTTTGTTTTTCTTGTTTCAATGGCACCCCCTCATCATATTTTCCTTTCCAGCATCAGCTAAGCACCTTGGCTTTCTTGTTAGCACTGGCTTAGCACTCTAGCTTTCTTTGTTTTTATTGTTTTAATGGCACCCCCATCTCACATTCCTTTTTTGGTTTTCTTTGTAAGTGGTTAGGTTTAGGATTGGGAGGGGGTCGGGACACCCCAGCCCAGTGAAGAAAGCCCCCAGGGAACCTCACGCTACCCAGGTGGGTGGACAGGCGGCACGGGCTGGATAGGGGAGAAATAAGTTGGGAGTCCGGTCCCCGAAGGGGGCCGGGCTCCAATGCACTGGCCATGCCTGCTCCCGTCCCAGGCGGCAAGGTCCCCCACGGCTTTTTATTGTATTATCTTTTTTATAGTCTCATTAATTTGATTTTAAAGTAATATTTAGGACACATCATCAGTAGTGGACCCTGGAATCATTGGATGTTTCGGCCATTATCACTAGACATCCTCCTCCAAGGAAGGCCCTGCCCAAGGTTGATCACGCCTTGGAGTGTGTCATCAATTAAATAAGACAATAGTCATTAATTAATGCCTTTCTGGGCTTTAATTTTTAAAGTTTCCTAATAGTAATTAAGTAATGCCTTTCTTGGCTTTAATTTTTAAAGTTTCCAAGAGGCCAATCGGGCCCTGTCAGGTTCAATCGCCTTTTAGAGAGTTAATTAGGCCCCATTTGGGTTCATGGCAATCTAACGTATGTCCGTGACTTTGAGAATTTCACTCAAGAGCCACCCCGGGCGGTCTGCGCTTGGGGGACGAAGGCAGTGTCCAAAGGTCGCCTGCGAATGCCCCAGCCGCGGAGACGTGGAGGTCTCCGATTGATTGCATGTCTGCACTTGGGGGGACGAAGGCAGTGCCCGAAGGCCGCCTGCGACTACCCCAGCCACGGAGACGCGGAGGTCTCCGATTGATTGCATGATCCATAAGTCCTGCTCAACTCACAATTATTAGCTTTTAGCTTCTGCAGGTTTAAAGTACTAATTTTAGCTTCTGTAAGTTTAGAGTATTAATATCATCTCATAAATGCTTCTCCTTCAGTCGTTTCCTATATTTGTAATCATGTATTCTCACATACCTGCACCTTGTCCTTCGAATGAGGTTTCCTCCCTGGTCTGTCTGCCACCTGCTCCCTGTGCTCCATGTGCTCTGCCTGGTCTGACTTCCTGGTTCCCATCATGCACTTGATCGATCTCCAGGGCAACCACTGTTGTGTCCTTGAACTGTCATCATTAGCTTTAGCCATAGCATAATGTTAGCTTCCATATTAGCATCCATAAAACTCAATATAAAGATGACTAGTCCCATGTACAAATTGTACTTTATCATATGTCACTGTCATACAATTGTTAGCATTAGCTTAGCACCTTGGCTTTCTTGTTAGCATTAGTTTAGCATTTTAGTTTTCTTTGTTTTTATTGTTTTAATGGCACCCCCTTCTCACATTCCTTTTTTGGTTTTCTTTGTTTTTATTGTTTTAATGGCACCCCCTCATCATATTTCCCTTTCCAGCATCAGCTAAGCACCTTGGCTTTCTTGTTAGCACTGGCTTAGCACTCTAGCTTTCTTTGTTTTTCTTGTTTCAATGGCACCCCCTCATCATATTTCCTTTCCAGCATCAGCTAAGCACCTTGGCTTTCTTGTTAGCACTGGCTTAGCACTCTAGCTTTCTTTGTTTTTATTGTTTTAATGGCACCCCCATCTCACATTCCTTTTTTGGTTTTCTTTGTAAGTGGTTGGTTTAGGATTGGGAGGGGGTCGGGACACCCCCAGCCCAGTGAAGAAAGCCCCCAGGGAACCTCACGCTACCCAGGTGGGTGGACAGGCGGCACGGGCTGGATAGGGGGAGAAATAAGTTGGGAGTCCGGTCCCCGAAGGGGGCCGGGCTCCAATGCACTGGCCATGCCTGCTCCCGTCCCAGGCGGCAAGGTCCCCCACGGCTTTTTATTGTATTATCTTTTTATAGTCTCATTAATTTGATTTTTAAAGTAATATTTAGGACACATCATCAGTAGTGGACCCTGGAATCATTGGATGTTTCGGCCATTATCACTAGACATCCTCCTCCAAGGAAGGCCCTGCCAAGGTTGATCACGCCTTGGAGTGTGTCATCAATTAAATAAGACAATAGTCATTTAATTAATGCCTTTCTGGGCTTTAATTTTTAAAGTTTCCTAATAGTAATTAAGTAATGCCTTTCTGGGCTTTAATTTTTAAAGTTTCCAAGAGGCCAATCGGGCCCTGTCAGGTTCAATCGCCTTTTAGAGAGTTAATTAGGCCCCATTTGGGTTCATGGCAATCTAACGTATGTCCGTGACTTTGAGAATTTCACTCAAGAGCCACCCCGGGCGGTCTGCGCTTGGGGGACGAAGGCAGTGTCCAAAGGTCGCCTGCGAATGCCCCAGCCGCGGAGACGTGGAGGTCTCCGATTGATTGCATGTCTGCACTTGGGGGGACGAAGGCAGTGCCCGAAGGCCGCCTGCGACTACCCCAGCCACGGAGACGCGGAGGTCTCCGATTGATTGCATGATCCATAAGTCCTGCTCAACTCACAATTATTAGCTTTTAGCTTCTGCAGGTTTAAAGTACTAATTTTAGCTTCTGTAAGTTTAGAGTATTAATATCATCTCATAAATGCTTCTCCTTCAGTCGTTTCCTATATTTGTAATCATGTATTCTCACATACCTGCACCTTGTCCTTCGAATGAGGTTTCCTCCCTGGTCTGTCTGCCACCTGCTCCCTGTGCTCCATGTGCTCTGCCTGGTCTGACTTCCTGGTTCCCATCATGCACTTGATCGATCTCCAGGGCAACCACTGTTGTGTCCTTGAACTGTCATCATTAGCTTTAGCCATAGCATAATGTTAGCTTCCATATTAGCATCCATAAAACTCAATATAAAGATGACTAGTCCCATGTACAAATTGTACTTTATCATATGTCACTGTCATACAATTGTTAGCATTAGCTTAGCACCTTGGCTTTCTTGTTAGCATTAGTTTAGCATTTTAGTTTTCTTTGTTTTTATTGTTTTAATGGCACCCCTTCTCACATTCCTTTTTTGGTTTTCTTTGTTTTATTGTTTTAATGGCACCCCCTCATCATATTTCCTTTCCAGCATCAGCTAAGCACCTTGGCTTTCTTGTTAGCACTGGCTTAGCACTCTAGCTTTCTTTGTTTTTCTTGTTTCAATGGCACCCCCTCATCATATTTCCTTTCCAGCATCAGCTAAGCACCTTGGCTTTCTTGTTAGCACTGGCTTAGCACTCTAGCTTTCTTTGTTTTTATTGTTTTAATGGCACCCCCATCTCACATTCCTTTTTGGTTTTCTTTGTAAGTGGTTAGGTTTAGGATTGGGAGGGGGTCGGGACACCCCAGCCCAGTGAAGAAAGCCCCCAGGGAACCTCACGCTACCCAGGTGGGTGGACAGGCGGCACGGGCTGGATAGGGGAGAAATAAGTTGGGAGTCCGGTCCCCGAAGGGGGCCGGGCTCCAATGCACTGGCCATGCCTGCTCCCGTCCCAGGCGGCAAGGTCCCCCACGGCTTTTTATTGTATTATCTTTTTATAGTCTCATTAATTTGATTTTAAAGTAATATTTAGGACACATCATCAGTAGTGGACCCTGGAATCATTGGATGTTTCGGCCATTATCACTAGACATCCTCCTCCAAGGAAGGCCCTGCCAAGGTTGATCACGCCTTGGAGGTGTGTCATCAATTAAATAAGACAATAGTCATTAATTAATGCCTTTCTGGGCTTTAATTTTTAAAGTTTCCTAATAGTAATTAAGTAATGCCTTTCTGGGCTTTAATTTTAAAGTTTCCAAGAGGCCAATCGGGCCCTGTCAGGTTCAATCGCCTTTTAGAGAGTTAATTAGGCCCCATTTGGGTTCATGGCAATCTAACGTATGTCCCGTGACTTTGAGAATTTCACTCAAGAGCCACCCCGGGCGGTCTGCGCTTGGGGGGACGAAGGCAGTGTCCAAAGGTCGCCTGCGAATGCCCCAGCCGCGGAGACGTGGAGGTCTCCGATGATTGCATGTCTGCACTTGGGGGGACGAAGGCAGTGCCCGAAGGCCGCCTGCGACTACCCCAGCCACGGAGACGCGGAGGTCTCCGATTGATTGCATGATCCATAAGTCCTGCTCAACTCACAATTATTAGCTTTTAGCTTCTGCAGGTTTAAAGTACTAATTTTAGCTTCTGTAAGTTTAGAGTATTAATATCATCTCATAAATGCTTCTCCTTCAGTCGTTTCCTATATTTGTAATCATGTATTCTCACATACCTGCACCTTGTCCTTCGAATGAGGTTTCCTCCTGGTCTGTCTGCCACCTGCTCCCTGTGCTCCATGTGCTCTGCCTGGTCTGACTTCCTGGTTCCCATCATGCACTTGATCGATCTCCAGGGCAACCACTGTTGTGTCCTTGAACTGTCATCATTAGCTTTAGCCATAGCATAATGTTAGCTTCCATATTAGCATCCATAAAACTCAATATAAAGATGACTAGTCCCATGTACAAATTGTACTTTATCATATGTCACTGTCATACAATTGTTAGCATTAGCTTAGCACCTTGGCTTTCTTGTTAGCATTAGTTTAGCATTTTAGTTTTCTTTGTTTTTATTGTTTAATGGCACCCCCTTCTCACATTCCTTTTTTGGTTTTCTTTGTTTTTATTGTTTTAATGGCACCCCCTCATCATATTTCCTTTCCAGCATCAGCTAAGCACCTTGGCTTTTGTTAGCACTGGCTTAGCACTCTAGCTTTCTTTGTTTTTCTTGTTTCAATGGCACCCCCTCATCATATTTCCTTTCCAGCATCAGCTAAGCACCTTGGCTTTCTTGTTAGCACTGGCTTAGCACTCTAGCTTTCTTTGTTTTTATTGTTTTAATGGCACCCCCATCTCACATTCCTTTTTTGGTTTTCTTTGTAAGTGGTTAGGTTTAGGATTGGGAGGGGGTCGGGACACCCCCAGCCCAGTGAAGAAAGCCCCCAGGGAACCTCACGCTACCCAGGTGGGTGGACAGGCGGCACGGGCTGGATAGGGGAGAAATAAAGTTGGGAGTCCGGTCCCCGAAGGGGGCCGGGCTCCAATGCACTGGCCATGCCTGCTCCCGTCCCAGGCGGCAAGGTCCCCCACGGCTTTTTATTGTATTATCTTTTTATAGTCTCATTAATTTGATTTTAAAGTAATATTTAGGACACATCATCAGTAGTGGACCCTGGAATCATTGGATGTTTCGGCCATTATCACTAGACATCCTCCTCCAAGGAAGGCCCTGCCAAGGTTGATCACGCCTTGGAGTGTGTCATCAATTAAATAAGACAATAGTCATTAATTAATGCCTTTCTGGGCTTAATTTTTAAAGTTTCCTAATAGTAATTAAGTAATGCCTTTCTGGGCTTTAATTTTTTAAAGTTTCCAAGAGGCCAATCGGGCCCTGTCAGGTTCAATCGCCTTTTAGAGAGTTAATTAGGCCCCATTTGGGTTCATGGCAATCTAACGTATGTCCGTGACTTTGAGAATTTCACTCAAGAGCCACCCCGGGCGGTCTGCGCTTGGGGGGACGAAGGCAGTGTCCAAAGGTCGCCTGCGAATGCCCCAGCCGCGGAGACGTGGAGGTCTCCGATTGATTGCATGTCTGCACTTGGGGGGACGAAGGCAGTGCCCGAAGGCCGCCTGCGACTACCCCAGCCACGGAGACGCGGAGGTCTCCGATTGATTGCATGATCCATAAGTCCTGCTCAACTCACAATTATTAGCTTTTAGCTTCTGCAGGTTTAAAGTACTAATTTAGCTTCTGTAAGTTTAGAGTATTAATATCATCTCATAAATGCTTCTCCTTCAGTCGTTTCCTATATTTGTAATCATGTATTCTCACATACCTGCACCTTGTCCTTCGAATGAGGTTTCCTCCCTGGTCTGTCTGCCACCTGCTCCTGTGCTCCATGTGCTCTGCCTGGTCTGACTTCCTGGTTCCCATCATGCACTTGATCGATCTCCAGGGCAACCACTGTTGTGTCCTTGAACTGTCATCATTAGCTTTAGCCATAGCATAATGTTAGCTTCCATATTAGCATCCATAAAACTCAATATAAAGATGACTAGTCCCATGTACAAATTGTACTTTATCATATGTCACTGTCATACAATTGTTAGCATTAGCTTAGCACCTTGGCTTTCTTGTTAGCATTAGTTTAGCATTTTAGTTTTCTTTGTTTTTATTGTTTTAATGGCACCCCCTTCTCACATTCCTTTTTTGGTTTTCTTTGTTTTTATTGTTTTAATGGCACCCCCTCATCATATTTCCTTTCCAGCATCAGCTAAGCACCTTGGCTTTCTTGTTAGCACTGGCTTAGCACTCTAGCTTTCTTTGTTTTTCTTGTTTCAATGGCACCCCCTCATCATATTTCCTTTCCAGCATCAGCTAAGCACCTTGGCTTTCTTGTTAGCACTGGCTTAGCACTCTAGCTTTCTTTGTTTTTATTGTTTTAATGGCACCCCCATCTCACATTCCTTTTTTGGTTTTCTTTGTAAGTGGTTAGGTTTAGGATTGGGAGGGGGTCGGGACACCCCCAGCCCAGTGAAGAAAGCCCCCAGGGAACCTCACGCTACCCAGGTGGGTGGACAGGCGGCACGGGCTGGATAGGGGAGAAATAAGTTGGGAGTCCGGTCCCCGAAGGGGGCCGGGCTCCAATGCACTGGCCATGCCTGCTCCCGTCCCAGGCGGCAAGGTCCCCACGGCTTTTTATTGTATTATCTTTTTATAGTCTCATTAATTTGATTTTAAAGTAATATTTAGGACACATCATCAGTAGTGGACCCTGGAATCATTGGATGTTTCGGCCATTATCACTAGACATCCTCCTCCAAGGAAGGCCCTGCCAAGGTTGATCACGCCTTGGAGTGTGTCATCATTAAATAAGACAATAGTCATTAATTAATGCTTTCTGGGCTTTAATTTTTAAAGTTTCCTAATAGTAATTAAGTAATGCCTTTCTGGGCTTTAATTTTTTAAAGTTTCCAAGAGGCCAATCGGCCCTGTCAGGTTCAATCGCCTTTTAGAGAGTTATTAGGCCCCATTTGGGTTCATGGCAATCTAACGTATGTCCGTGACTTTGAGAATTTCACTCAAGAGCCACCCCGGGCGGTCTGCGCTTGGGGGGACGAAGGCAGTGTCCAAAGGTCGCCTGCGAATGCCCCAGCCGCGGAGACGTGGAGGTCTCCGATTGATTGCATGTCTGCACTTGGGGGGACGAAGGCAGTGCCCGAAGGCCGCCTGCGACTACCCCAGCCACGGAGACGCGGAGGTCTCCGATTGATTGCATGATCCATAAGTCCTGCTCAACTCACAATTATTAGCTTTTAGCTTCTGCAGGTTTAAAGTACTAATTTTAGCTTCTGTAAGTTTAGAGTATTAATATCATCTCATAAATGCTTCTCCTTCAGTCGTTTCCTATATTTGTAATCATGTATTCTCACATACCTGCACCTTGTCCTTCGAATGAGGTTTCCTCCCTGGTCTGTCTGCCACCTGCTCCCTGTGCTCCATGTGCTCTGCCTGGTCTGACTTCCTGGTTCCCATCATGCACTTGATCGATCTCCAGGGCAACCACTGTTGTGTCCTTGAACTGTCATCATTAGCTTTAGCCATAGCATAATGTTAGCTTCCATATTAGCATCCATAAAACTCAATATAAAGATGACTAGTCCCATGTACAAATTGTACTTTATCATATGTCACTGTCATACAATTGTTAGCATTAGCTTAGCACCTTGGCTTTCTTGTTAGCATTAGTTTAGCATTTTAGTTTCTTTGTTTTTATTGTTTTAATGGCACCCCCTTCTCACATTCCTTTTTTGGTTTTCTTTGTTTTTATTGTTTTAATGGCACCCCCTCATCATATTTCCTTTCCAGCATCAGCTAAGCACCTTGGCTTTCTTGTTAGCACTGGCTTAGCACTCTAGCTTTCTTTGTTTTTCTTGTTTCAATGGCACCCCCTCATCATATTTCCTTTCCAGCATCAGCTAAGCACCTTGGCTTTCTTGTTAGCACTGGCTTAGCACTCTAGCTTTCTTTGTTTTTATTGTTTTAATGGCACCCCCATCTCACATTCCTTTTTTGGTTTTCTTTGTAAGTGGTTAGGTTTAGGATTGGGAGGGGGTCGGGACACCCCCAGCCCAGTGAAGAAAGCCCCCAGGGAACCTCACGCTACCCAGGTGGGTGGACAGGCGGCACGGGCTGGATAGGGGAGAAATAAGTTGGGAGTCCGGTCCCCGAAGGGGGCCGGGCTCCAATGCACTGGCCATGCCTGCTCCCGTCCCAGGCGGCAAGGTCCCCCACGGCTTTTTATTGTATTATCTTTTTATAGTCTCATTAATTTGATTTTAAAGTAATATTTAGGACACATCATCAGTAGTGGACCCTGGAATCATTGGATGTTTCGGCCATTATCACTAGACATCCTCCTCCAAGGAAGGCCCTGCCAAGGTTGATCACGCCTTGGAGTGTGTCATCAATTAAATAAGACAATAGTCATTAATTAATGCCTTTCTGGGCTTTAATTTTTAAAGTTTCCTAATAGTAATTAAGTAATGCCTTTCTGGGCTTTAATTTTTAAAGTTTCCAAGAGGCCAATCGGGCCCTGTCAGGTTCAATCGCCTTTTAGAGAGTTAATTAGGCCCCATTTGGGTTCATGGCAATCTAACGTATGTCCGTGACTTTGAGAATTTCACTCAAGAGCCACCCCGGGCGGTCTGCGCTTGGGGGGACGAAGGCAGTGTCCAAAGGTCGCCTGCGAATGCCCCAGCCGCGGAGACGTGGAGGTCTCCGATTGATTGCATGTCTGCACTTGGGGGGACGAAGGCAGTGCCCGAAGGCCGCCTGCGACTACCCCAGCCACGGAGACGCGGAGGTCTCCGATTGATTGCATGATCCATAAGTCCTGCTCAACTCACAATTATTAGCTTTTAGCTTCTGCAGGTTTAAAGTACTAATTTTAGCTTCTGTAAGTTTAGAGTATTAATATCATCTCATAAATGCTTCTCCTTCAGTCGTTTCCTATATTTGTAATCATGTATTCTCACATACCTGCACCTTGTCCTTCGAATGAGGTTTCCTCCCTGGTCTGTCTGCCACCTGCTCCCTGTGCTCCATGTGCTCTGCCTGGTCTGACTTCCTGGTTCCCATCATGCACTTGATCGATCTCCAGGGCAACCACTGTTGTGTCCTTGAACTGTCATCATTAGCTTTAGCCATAGCATAATGTTAGCTTCCATATTAGCATCCATAAAACTCAATATAAAGATGACTAGTCCCATGTACAAATTGTACTTTATCATATGTCACTGTCATACAATTGTTAGCATTAGCTTAGCACCTTGGCTTTCTTGTTAGCATTAGTTTAGCATTTTAGTTTTCTTTGTTTTTATTGTTTTAATGGCACCCCCTTCTCACATTCCTTTTTTGGTTTTCTTTGTTTTTATTGTTTTAATGGCACCCCCTCATCATATTTCCTTTCCAGCATCAGCTAAGCACCTTGGCTTTCTTGTTAGCACTGGCTTAGCACTCTAGCTTTCTTTGTTTTTCTTGTTTCAATGGCACCCCCTCATCATATTTCCTTTCCAGCATCAGCTAAGCACCTTGGCTTTCTTGTTAGCACTGGCTTAGCACTCTAGCTTTCTTTGTTTTTATTGTTTTAATGGCACCCCCATCTCACATTCCTTTTTTGGTTTTCTTTGTAAGTGGTTAGGTTTAGGATTGGGAGGGGGTCGGGACACCCCCAGCCCAGTGAAGAAAGCCCCCAGGGAACCTCACGCTACCCAGGTGGGTGGACAGGCGGCACGGGCTGGATAGGGGAGAAATAAGTTGGGAGTCCGGTCCCCGAAGGGGGCCGGGCTCCAATGCACTGGCCATGCCTGCTCCCGTCCCAGGCGGCAAGGTCCCCCACGGCTTTTTATTGTATTATCTTTTTATAGTCTCATTAATTTGATTTTAAAGTAATATTTAGGACACATCATCAGTAGTGGACCCTGGAATCATTGGATGTTTCGGCCATTATCACTAGACATCCTCCTCCAAGGAAGGCCCTGCCAAGGTTGATCACGCCTTGGAGTGTGTCATCAATTAAATAAGACAATAGTCATTAATTAATGCCTTTCTGGGCTTTAATTTTTAAAGTTTCCTAATAGTAATTAAGTAATGCCTTTCTGGGCTTTAATTTTTAAAGTTTCCAAGAGGCCAATCGGGCCCTGTCAGGTTCAATCGCCTTTTAGAGAGTTAATTAGGCCCCATTTGGGTTCATGGCAATCTAACGTATGTCCGTGACTTTGAGAATTTCACTCAAGAGCCACCCCGGGCGGTCTGCGCTTGGGGGGACGAAGGCAGTGTCCAAAGGTCGCCTGCGAATGCCCCAGCCGCGGAGACGTGGAGGTCTCCGATTGATTGCATGTCTGCACTTGGGGGGACGAAGGCAGTGCCCGAAGGCCGCCTGCGACTACCCCAGCCACGGAGACGCGGAGGTCTCCGATTGATTGCATGATCCATAAGTCCTGCTCAACTCACAATTATTAGCTTTTAGCTTCTGCAGGTTTAAAGTACTAATTTTAGCTTCTGTAAGTTTAGAGTATTAATATCATCTCATAAATGCTTCTCCTTCAGTCGTTTCCTATATTTGTAATCATGTATTCTCACATACCTGCACCTTGTCCTTCGAATGAGGTTTCCTCCCTGGTCTGTCTGCCACCTGCTCCCTGTGCTCCATGTGCTCTGCCTGGTCTGACTTCCTGGTTCCCATCATGCACTTGATCGATCTCCAGGGCAACCACTGTTGTGTCCTTGAACTGTCATCATTAGCTTTAGCCATAGCATAATGTTAGCTTCCATATTAGCATCCATAAAACTCAATATAAAGATGACTAGTCCCATGTACAAATTGTACTTTATCATATGTCACTGTCATACAATTGTTAGCATTAGCTTAGCACCTTGGCTTTCTTGTTAGCATTAGTTTAGCATTTTAGTTTTCTTTGTTTTTATTGTTTTAATGGCACCCCCTTCTCACATTCCTTTTTTGGTTTTCTTTGTTTTTATTGTTTTAATGGCACCCCCTCATCATATTTCCTTTCCAGCATCAGCTAAGCACCTTGGCTTTCTTGTTAGCACTGGCTTAGCACTCTAGCTTTCTTTGTTTTTCTTGTTTCAATGGCACCCCCTCATCATATTTCCTTTCCAGCATCAGCTAAGCACCTTGGCTTTCTTGTTAGCACTGGCTTAGCACTCTAGCTTTCTTTGTTTTTATTGTTTTAATGGCACCCCCATCTCACATTCCTTTTTTGGTTTTCTTTGTAAGTGGTTAGGTTTAGGATTGGGAGGGGGTCGGGACACCCCCAGCCCAGTGAAGAAAGCCCCCAGGGAACCTCACGCTACCCAGGTGGGTGGACAGGCGGCACGGGCTGGATAGGGGAGAAATAAGTTGGGAGTCCGGTCCCCGAAGGGGGCCGGGCTCCAATGCACTGGCCATGCCTGCTCCCGTCCCAGGCGGCAAGGTCCCCCACGGCTTTTTATTGTATTATCTTTTTATAGTCTCATTAATTTGATTTTAAAGTAATATTTAGGACACATCATCAGTAGTGGACCCTGGAATCATTGGATGTTTCGGCCATTATCACTAGACATCCTCCTCCAAGGAAGGCCCTGCCAAGGTTGATCACGCCTTGGAGTGTGTCATCAATTAAATAAGACAATAGTCATTAATTAATGCCTTTCTGGGCTTTAATTTTTAAAGTTTCCTAATAGTAATTAAGTAATGCCTTTCTGGGCTTTAATTTTTAAAGTTTCCAAGAGGCCAATCGGGCCCTGTCAGGTTCAATCGCCTTTTAGAGAGTTAATTAGGCCCCATTTGGGTTCATGGCAATCTAACGTATGTCCGTGACTTTGAGAATTTCACTCAAGAGCCACCCCGGGCGGTCTGCGCTTGGGGGGACGAAGGCAGTGTCCAAAGGTCGCCTGCGAATGCCCCAGCCGCGGAGACGTGGAGGTCTCCGATTGATTGCATGTCTGCACTTGGGGGACGAAGGCAGTGCCCGAAGGCCGCCTGCGACTACCCCAGCCACGGAGACGCGGAGGTCTCCGATTGATTGCATGATCCATAAGTCCTGCTCAACTCACAATTATTAGCTTTTAGCTTCTGCAGGTTTAAAGTACTAATTTTAGCTTCTGTAAGTTTAGAGTATTAATATCATCTCATAAATGCTTCTCCTTCAGTCGTTTCCTATATTTGTAATCATGTATTCTCACATACCTGCACCTTGTCCTTCGAATGAGGTTTCCTCCCTGGTCTGTCTGCCACCTGCTCCCTGTGCTCCATGTGCTCTGCCTGGTCTGACTTCCTGGTTCCCATCATGCACTTGATCGATCTCCAGGGCAACCACTGTTGTGTCCTTGAACTGTCATCATTAGCTTTAGCCATAGCATAATGTTAGCTTCC
The DNA here is from genome assembly GCF_057382095.1 of Aulonocara sp. 'chitande type north' Nkhata Bay. Classification (NCBI taxonomy): domain Eukaryota; kingdom Metazoa; phylum Chordata; class Actinopteri; order Cichliformes; family Cichlidae; genus Aulonocara; species Aulonocara sp. 'chitande type north' Nkhata Bay. The sequence goes on along the minus strand of NW_028234373.1, from coordinate 58,891 downwards.
ATATTAGCATCCATAAAACTCAATATAAAGATGACTAGTCCCATGTACAAATTGTACTTTATCATATGTCACTGTCATACAATTGTTAGCATTAGCTTAGCACCTTGGCTTTCTTGTTAGCATTAGTTTAGCATTTTAGTTTTCTTTGTTTTTATTGTTTTAATGGCACCCCCTTCTCACATTCCTTTTTTGGTTTTCTTTGTTTTTATTGTTTTAATGGCACCCCCTCATCATATTTCCTTTCCAGCATCAGCTAAGCACCTTGGCTTTCTTGTTAGCACTGGCTTAGCACTCTAGCTTTCTTTGTTTTTCTTGTTTCAATGGCACCCCCTCATCATATTTCCTTTCCAGCATCAGCTAAGCACCTTGGCTTTCTTGTTAGCACTGGCTTAGCACTCTAGCTTTCTTTGTTTTTATTGTTTTAATGGCACCCCCATCTCACATTCCTTTTTTGGTTTTCTTTGTAAGTGGTTAGGTTTAGGATTGGGAGGGGGTCGGGACACCCCCAGCCCAGTGAAGAAAGCCCCCAGGGAACCTCACGCTACCCAGGTGGGTGGACAGGCGGCACGGGCTGGATAGGGGAGAAATAAGTTGGGAGTCCGGTCCCCGAAGGGGGCCGGGCTCCAATGCACTGGCCATGCCTGCTCCCGTCCCAGGCGGCAAGGTCCCCCACGGCTTTTTATTGTATTATCTTTTTATAGTCTCATTAATTTGATTTTAAAGTAATATTTAGGACACATCATCAGTAGTGGACCCTGGAATCATTGGATGTTTCGGCCATTATCACTAGACATCCTCCTCCAAGGAAGGCCCTGCCAAGGTTGATCACGCCTTGGAGTGTGTCATCAATTAAATAAGACAATAGTCATTAATTAATGCCTTTCTGGGCTTTATTTTTAAAGTTTCCTAATAGTAATTAAGTAATGCCTTTCTGGGCTTTAATTTTTAAAGTTTCCAAGAGGCCAATCGGGCCCTGTCAGGTTCAATCGCCTTTTAGAGAGTTAATTAGGCCCCATTTGGGTTCATGGCAATCTAACGTATGTCCGTGACTTTGAGAATTTCACTCAAGAGCCACCCGGGCGGTCTGCGCTTGGGGGGACGAAGGCAGTGTCCAAAGGTCGCCTGCGAATGCCCCAGCCGCGGAGACGTGGAGGTCTCCGATTGATTGCATGTCTGCACTTGGGGGAGAAGGCAGTGCCCGAAGGCCGCCTGCGACTACCCCAGCCACGGAGACGCGGAGGTCTCCGATTGATTGCATGATCCATAAGTCCTGCTCAACTCACAATTATTAGCTTTTAGCTTCTGCAGGTTTAAAGTACTAATTTTAGCTTCTGTAAGTTTAGAGTATTAATATCATCTCATAAATGCTTCTCCTTCAGTCGTTTCCTATATTTGTAATCATGTATTCTCACATACTGCACCTTGTCCTTCGAATGAGGTTTCCTCCCTGGTCTGTCTGCCCACCTGCTCCCTGTGCTCCATGTGCTCTGCCTGGTCTGACTTCCTGGTTCCCATCATGCACTTGATCGATCCTCCAGGGCAACCACTGTTGTGTCCTTGAACTGTCATCATTAGCTTTAGCCATAGCATAATGTTAGCTTCCATATTAGCATCCATAAAACTCAATATAAAGATGACTAGTCCCATGTACAAATTGTACTTTATCATATGTCACTGTCATACAATTGTTAGCATTAGCTTAGCACCTTGGCTTTCTTGTTAGCATTAGTTTAGCATTTTAGTTTTCTTTGTTTTTATTGTTTTAATGGCACCCCTTCTCACATTCCTTTTTTGGTTTTCTTTGTTTTTATTGTTTTAATGGCACCCCCTCATCATATTTCCTTTCCAGCATCAGCTAAGCACCTTGGCTTTCTTGTTAGCACTGGCTTAGCACTCTAGCTTTCTTTGTTTTTCTTGTTTCAATGGCACCCCCTCATCATATTTCCTTTCCAGCATCAGCTAAGCACCTTGGCTTTCTTGTTAGCACTGGCTTAGCACTCTAGCTTTCTTTGTTTTTATTGTTTTAATGGCACCCCCATCTCACATTCCTTTTTTGGTTTTCTTTGTAAGTGGTTAGGTTTAGGATTGGGAGGGGGTCGGGACACCCCCAGCCCAGTGAAGAAAGCCCCCAGGGAACCTCACGCTACCCAGGTGGGTGGACAGGCGGCACGGGCTGGATAGGGGAGAAATAAGTTGGGAGTCCGGTCCCCGAAGGGGGCCGGGCTCCAATGCACTGGCCATGCCTGCTCCCGTCCAGGCGGCAAGGTCCCCCACGGCTTTTTTATTGTATTATCTTTTTATAGTCTCATTAATTTGATTTTAAAGTAATATTTAGGGACACATCATCAGTAGTGGACCCTGGAATCATTGGATGTTTCGGCCATTATCACTAGACATCCTCCTCCAAGGAAGGCCCTGCCAAGGTTGATCACGCCTTGGAGTGTGTCATCAATTAAATAAGACAATAGTCATTAATTAATGCCTTTCTGGGCTTTAATTTTTAAAGTTTCCTAATAGTAATTAAGTAATGCCTTTCTGGGCTTTAATTTTTAAAGTTTCCAAGAGGCCAATCGGGCCCTGTCAGGTTCAATCGCCTTTTAGAGAGTTATTAGGCCCCATTTGGGTTCATGGCAATCTAACGTATGTCCGTGACTTTGAGAATTTCACTCAAGAGCCACCCCGGGCGGTCTGCGCTTGGGGGGACGAAGGCAGTGTCCAAAGGTCGCCTGCGAATGCCCCAGCCGCGGAGACGTGGAGGTCTCCGATTGATTGCATGTCTGCACTTGGGGGGACGAAGGCAGTGCCCGAAGGCCGCCTGCGACTACCCCAGCCACGGAGACGCGGAGGTCTCCGATTGATTGCATGATCCATAAGTCCTGCTCAACTCACAATTATTAGCTTTTAGCCTTCTGCAGGTTTAAAGTACTAATTTTAGCTTCTGTAAGTTTAGAGTATTAATATCATCTCATAAATGCTTCTCCTTCAGTCGTTTCCTATATTTGTAATCATGTATTCTCACATACCTGCACCTTGTCCTTCGAATGAGGTTTCCTCCCTGGTCTGTCTGCCACCTGCTCCCTGTGCTCCATGTGCTCTGCCTGGTCTGACTTCCTGGTTCCCATCATGCACTTGATCGATCTCCAGGGCAACCACTGTTGTGTCCTTGAACTGTCATCATTAGCTTTAGCCATAGCATAATGTTAGCTTCCATATTAGCATCCATAAAACTCAATATAAAGATGACTAGTCCCATGTACAAATTGTACTTTATCATATGTCACTGTCATACAATTGTTAGCATTAGCTTAGCACCTTGGCTTTCTTGTTAGCATTAGTTTAGCATTTTAGTTTTCTTTTGTTTTTATTGTTTTAATGGCACCCCCTTCTCACATTCCTTTTTTGGTTTTCTTGTTTTTATTGTTTTAATGGCACCCCCTCATCATATTTCCTTCCAGCATCAGCTAAGCACCTTGGCTTTCTTGTTAGCACTGGCTTAGCACTCTAGCTTTCTTTGTTTTCTTGTTTCAATGGCACCCCCTCATCATATTTCCTTTCCCAGCATCAGCTAAGCACCTTGGCTTTCTTGTTAGCACTGGCTTAGCACTCTAGCTTTCTTTGTTTTTATTGTTTTAATGGCACCCCCATCTCACATTCCTTTTTTGGTTTTCTTTGTAAGTGGTTAGGTTTAGGATTGGGAGGGGGTCGGGACACCCCAGCCCAGTGAAGAAAGCCCCCAGGGAACCTCACGCTACCCAGGTGGGTGGACAGGCGGCACGGGCTGGATAGGGGAGAAATAAGTTGGGAGTCCGGTCCCCGAAGGGGGCGGGCTCCAATGCACTGGCCATGCCTGCTCCCGTCCCAGGCGGCAAGGTCCCCCACGGCTTTTTATTGTATTATCTTTTTATAGTCTCATTAATTTGATTTTAAAGTAATATTTAGGACACATCATCAGTAGTGGACCCTGGAATCATTGGATGTTTCGGCCATTATCACTAGACATCCTCCTCCAAGGAAGGCCTGCCAAGGTGATCACGCCTTGGAGTGTTCATCAATTAAATAAGACAATAGTCATTAATTAATGCCTTTCTGGGCTTTAATTTTTAAAGTTTCCTAATAGTAATTAAGTAATGCCTTTCTGGGCTTTAATTTTTAAAGTTTCCAAGAGGCCAATCGGGCCCTGTCAGGTTTCAATCGCCTTTTAGAGAGTTAATTAGGCCCCATTTGGGTTCATGGCAATCTAACGTATGTCCGTGACTTTGAGAATTTCACTCAAGAGCCACCCCGGGCGGTCTGCGCTTGGGGGAACGAAGGCAGTGTCCAAAGGTCGCCTGCGAATGCCCCAGCCGCGGAGACGTGGAGGTCTCCGATTGATTGCATGTCTGCACTTGGGGGGACGAAGGCAGTGCCCGAAGGCCGCCTGCGACTACCCCAGCCACGGAGACGCGGAGGTCTCCGATTGATTGCATGATCCATAAGTCCTGCTCAACTCACAATTATTAGCTTTTATCTCTCTCAATTATTAGCTTTTAGCTTCTGCAGGTTTAAAGTACTAATTTTAGCTTCTGTAAGTTTAGAGTATTAATATCATCTCATAAATGCTTCTCCTTCAGTCGTTTCCTATATTTGTAATCATGTATTCTCACATACCTGCACCTTGTCCTTCGAATGAGGTTTCCTCCCTGGTCTGTCTGCCACCTGCTCCCTGTGCTCCATGTGCTCTGCCTGGTCTGACTTCCTGGTTCCCATCATGCACTTGATCGATCTCCAGGGCAACCACTGTTGTGTCCTTGAACTGTCATCATTAGCTTTAGCCATAGCATAATGTTAGCTTCCATATTAGCATCCATAAAACTCAATATAAAGATGACTAGTCCCATGTACAAATTGTACTTTATCATATGTCACTGTCATACAATTGTTAGCATTAGCTTAGCACCTTGGCTTTCTTGTTAGCATTAGTTTAGCATTTTAGTTTTCTTTGTTTTTATTGTTTTAATGGCACCCCCTTCTCACATTCCTTTTTTGGTTTTCTTTGTTTTTATTGTTTTAATGGCACCCCCTCATCATATTTCCTTTCCAGCATCAGCTAAGCACCTTGGCTTTCTTGTTAGCACTGGCTTAGCACTCTAGCTTTCTTTGTTTTTCTTGTTTCAATGGCACCCCCTCATCATATTTCCTTTCCAGCATCAGCTAAGCACCTTGGCTTTCTTGTTAGCACTGGCTTAGCACTCTAGCTTTCTTTGTTTTTTATTGTTTTAATGGCACCCCCATCTCACATTCCTTTTTTGGTTTTCTTTGTAAGTGGTTAGGTTTAGGATTGGGAGGGGGTCGGGACACCCCCAGCCCAGTGAAGAAAGCCCCCAGGGAACCTCACGCTACCCAGGTGGGTGGACAGGCGGCACGGGCTGGATAGGGGAGAAATAAGTTGGGAGTCCGGTCCCCGAAGGGGGCCGGGCTCCAATGCACTGGCCATGCCTGCTCCCGTCCCAGGCGGCAAGGTCCCCCACGGCTTTTTATTGTATTATCTTTTTATAGTCTCATTAAATTGATTTTAAAGTAATATTTAGGACACATCATCAGTAGTGGACCCTGGAATCATTGGATGTTTCGGCCATTATCACTAGACATCCTCCTCCAAGGAAGGCCCTGCCAAGGTTGATCACGCCTTGGAGTGTGTCATCAATTAAATAAGACAATAGTCATTAATTAATGCCTTTCTGGGCTTTAATTTTTAAAGTTTCCTAATAGTAATTAAGTAATGCCTTTCTGGGCTTTAATTTTTAAAGTTTCCAAGAGGCCAATCGGGCCCTGTCAGGTTCAATCGCCTTTTAGAGAGTTAATTAGGCCCCATTTGGGTTCATGGCAATCTAACGTATGTCCGTGACTTTGAGAATTTCACTCAAGAGCCACCCCGGGCGGTCTGCGCTTGGGGGGACGAAGGCAGTGTCAAAGGTCGCCTGCGAATGCCCCAGCCGCGGAGACGTGGAGGTCTCCGATTGATTGCATGTCTGCACTTGGGGGGACGAAGGCAGTGCCCGAAGGCCGCCTGCGACTACCCCAGCCACGGAGACGCGGAGGTCTCCGATTGATTGCATGATCCATAAGTCCTGCTCAACTCACAATTATTAGCTTTTAGCTTCTGCAGGTTTAAAGTACTAATTTTAGCTTCTGTAAGTTTAGAGTATTAATATCATCTCATAAATGCTTCTCCTTCAGTCGTTTCCTATATTTGTAATCATGTATTCTCACATACCTGCACCTTGTCCTTCGAATGAGGTTTCCTCCCTGGTCTGTCTGCCACCTGCTCCCTGTGCTCCATGTGCTCTGCCTGGTCTGACTTCCTGGTTCCCATCATGCACTTGATCGATCTCCAGGGCAACCACTGTTGTGTCCTTGAACTGTCATCATTAGCTTTAGCCATAGCATAATGTTAGCTTCCATATTAGCATCCATAAAACTCAATATAAAGATGACTAGTCCCATGTACAAATTGTACTTATCATATGTCACTGTCATACAATTGTTAGCATTAGCTTAGCACCTGGCTTTTCTTGTTAGCATTAGTTTAGCATTTTAGTTTTCTTTGTTTTTATTGTTTTAATGGCACCCCCTTCTCACATTCCTTTTTTGGTTTTCTTTGTTTTTATTGTTTTAATGGCACCCCCTCATCATATTTCCTTTCCAGCATCAGCTAAGCACCTTGGCTTTCTTGTTAGCACTGGCTTAGCACTCTAGCTTTCTTTGTTTTTCTTGTTTCAATGGCACCCCCTCATCATATTTCCTTTCCAGCATCAGCTAAGCACCTTGGCTTTCTTGTTAGCACTGGCTTAGCACTCTAGCTTTCTTTGTTTTTATTGTTTTAATGGCACCCCCATCTCACATTCCTTTTTTGGTTTTCTTTGTAAGTGGTTAGGTTTAGGATTGGGAGGGGGTCGGGACACCCCCAGCCCAGTGAAGAAAGCCCCCAGGGAACCTCACGCTACCCAGGTGGGTGGACAGGCGGCACGGGCTGGATAGGGGAGAAATAAGTTGGGAGTCCGGTCCCCGAAGGGGGCCGGGCTCCAATGCACTGGCCATGCCTGCTCCCGTCCCAGGCGGCAAGGTCCCCCACGGCTTTTTATTGTATTATCTTTTTATAGTCTCATTAATTTGATTTTAAAGTAATATTTAGGACACATCATCAGTAGTGACCCTGGAATCATTGGATGTTTCGGCCATTATCACTAGACATCCCTCCTCCAAGGAAGGCCCTGCCAAGGTTGATCACGCCTTGGAGTGTGTCATCAATTAAATAAGACAATAGTCATTAATTAATGCCTTTCTGGGCTTTAATTTTTAAAGTTTCCTAATAGTAATTAAGTAATGCCTTTCTGGGCTTTAATTTTTAAAGTTTCCAAGAGGCCAATCGGGCCCTGTCAGGTTCAATCGCCTTTTAGAGAGTTAATTAGGCCCCATTTGGGTTCATGGCAATCTAACGTATGTCCGTGACTTTGAGAATTTCACTCAAGAGCCACCCCGGGCGGTCTGCGCTTGGGGGGACGAAGGCAGTGTCCAAAGGTCGCCTGCGAATGCCCCAGCCGCGGAGACGTGGAGGTCTCCGATTGATTGCATGTCTGCACTTGGGGGGACGAAGGCAGTGCCCGAAGGCCGCCTGCGACTACCCCAGCCACGGAGACGCGGAGGTCTCCGATTGATTGCATGATCCATAAGTCCTGCTCAACTCACAATTATTAGCTTTTAGCTTCTGCAGGTTTAAAGTACTAATTTTAGCTTCTGTAAGTTTAGAGTATTAATATCATCTCATAAATGCTTCTCCTTCAGTCGTTTCCTATATTTGTAATCATGTATTCTCACATACCTGCACCTTGTCCTTCGAATGAGGTTTCCTCCCTGGTCTGTCTGCCACCTGCTCCCTGTGCTCCATGTGCTCTGCCTGGTCTGACTTCCTGGTTCCCATCATGCACTTGATCGATCTCCAGGGCAACCACTGTTGTGTCCTTGAACTGTCATCATTAGCTTTAGCCATAGCATAATGTTAGCTTCCATATTAGCATCCATAAATCCTCAATATAAAGATGACTAGTCCCATGTACAAATTGTACTTTATCATATGTCACTGTCATACAATTGTTAGCATTAGCTTAGCACCTTGGCTTTCTTGTTAGCATTAGTTTAGCATTTTAGTTTTCTTTGTTTTTATTGTTTTAATGGCACCCCCTTCTCACATTCCTTTTTTGGTTTTCTTTGTTTTTATTGTTTTAATGGCACCCCCTCATCATATTTCCTTTCCAGCATCAGCTAAGCACCTTGGCTTTCTTGTTAGCACTGGCTTAGCACTCTAGCTTTCTTTGTTTTTCTTGTTTCAATGGCACCCCCTCATCATATTTCCTTTCCAGCATCAGCTAAGCACCTTGGCTTTCTTGTTAGCACTGGCTTAGCACTCTAGCTTTCTTTGTTTTTATTGTTTTAATGGCACCCCCATCTCACATTCCTTTTTTGGTTTTCTTTGTAAGTGGTTAGGTTTAGGATTGGGAGGGGGTCGGGACACCCCCAGCCCAGTGAAGAAAGCCCCCAGGGAACCTCACGCTACCCAGGTGGGTGGACAGGCGGCACGGGCTGGATAGGGGAGAAATAAGTTGGGAGTCCGGTCCCCGAAGGGGGCCGGGCTCCAATGCACTGGCCATGCCTGCTCCCGTCCCAGGCGGCAAGGTCCCCCACGGCTTTTTATTGTATTATCTTTTTATAGTCTCATTAATTTGATTTTAAAGTAATATTTAGGACACATCATCAGTAGTGGACCCTGGAATCATTGGATGTTTCGGCCATTATCACTAGACATCCTCCTCCAAGGAAGGCCCTGCCAAGGTTGATCACGCCTTGGAGTGTGTCATCAATTAAATAAGACAATAGTCATTAATTAATGCCTTTCTGGGCTTTAATTTTTAAAGTTTCCTAATAGTAATTAAGTAATGCCTTTCTGGGCTTTAATTTTTAAAGTTTCCAAGAGGCCAATCGGGCCCTGTCAGGTTCAATCGCCTTTTAGAGAGTTAATTAGGCCCCATTTGGGTTCATGGCAATCTAACGTATGTCCGTGACTTTGAGAATTTCACTCAAGAGCCACCCCGGGCGGTCTGCGCTTGGGGGGACGAAGGCAGTGTCCAAAGGTCGCCTGCGAATGCCCCAGCCGCGGAGACGTGGAGGTCTCCGATTGATTGCATGTCTGCACTTGGGGGGACGAAGGCAGTGCCCGAAGGCCGCCTGCGACTACCCCAGCCACGGAGACGCGGAGGTCTCCGATTGATTGCATGATCCATAAGTCCTGCTCAACTCACAATTATTAGCTTTTAGCTTCTGCAGGTTTAAAGTACTAATTTTAGCTTCTGTAAGTTTAGAGTATTAATATCATCTCATAAATGCTTCTCCTTCAGTCGTTTCCTATATTTGTAATCATGTATTCTCACATACCTGCACCTTGTCCTTCGAATGAGGTTTCCTCCCTGGTCTGTCTGCCACCTGCTCCCTGTGCTCCATGTGCTCTGCCTGGTCTGACTTCCTGGTTCCCATCATGCACTTGATCGATCTCCAGGGCAACCACTGTTGTGTCCTTGAACTGTCATCATTAGCTTTAGCCATAGCATAATGTTAGCTTCCATATTAGCATCCATAAAACTCAATATAAAGATGACTAGTCCCATGTACAAATTGTACTTTATCATATGTCACTGTCATACAATTGTTAGCATTAGCTTAGCACCTTGGCTTTCTTGTTAGCATTAGTTTAGCATTTTAGTTTTCTTTGTTTTTATTGTTTTAATGGCACCCCCTTCTCACATTCCTTTTTTGGTTTTCTTTGTTTTTATTGTTTTAATGGCACCCCCTCATCATATTTCCTTTCCAGCATCAGCTAAGCACCTTGGCTTTCTTGTTAGCACTGGCTTAGCACTCTAGCTTTCTTTGTTTTTCTTGTTCAATGGCACCCCCTCATCATATTTCCTTTCCAGCATCAGCTAAGCACCTTGGCTTTCTTGTTAGCACTGGCTTAGCACTCTAGCTTTCTTTGTTTTTATTGTTTTAATGGCACCCCCATCTCACATTCCTTTTTTGGTTTTCTTTGTAAGTGGTTAGGTTTAGGATTGGGAGGGGGTCGGGACACCCCCAGCCCAGTGAAGAAAGCCCCCAGGGAACCTCACGCTACCCAGGTGGGTGGACAGGCGGCACGGGCTGGATAGGGGAGAAATAAGTTGGGAGTCCGGTCCCCGAAGGGGGCCGGGCTCCAATGCACTGGCCATGCCTGCTCCCGTCCCAGGCGGCAAGGTCCCCCACGGCTTTTTATTGTATTATCTTTTTATAGTCTCATTAATTTGATTTTAAAGTAATATTTAGGACACATCATCAGTAGTGGACCCTGGAATCATTGGATGTTTCGGCCATTATCACTAGACATCCTCCTCCAAGGAAGGCCCTGCCAAGGTGTGATCACGCCTTGGAGTGTGTCATCAATTAAATAAGACAATAGTCATTAATTAATGCCTTTCTGGGCTTTAATTTTTAAAGTTTCCTAATAGTAATTAAGTAATGCCTTTCTGGGCTTTAATTTTTAAAGTTTCCAAGAGGCCAATCGGGCCCTGTCAGGTTCAATCGCCTTTTAGAGAGTTAATTAGGCCCCATTTGGGTTCATGGCAATCTAACGTATGTCCGTGACTTTGAGAATTTCACTCAAGAGCCACCCCGGGCGGTCTGCGCTTGGGGGGACGAAGGCAGTGTCCAAAGGTCGCCTGCGAATGCCCCAGCCGCGGAGACGTGGAGGTCTCCGATTGATTGCATGTCTGCACTTGGGGGGACGAAGGCAGTGCCCGAAGGCCGCCTGCGACTACCCCAGCCACGGAGACGCGGAGGTCTCCGATTGATTGCATGATCCATAAGTCCTGCTCAACTCACAATTATTAGCTTTTAGCTTCTGCAGGTTTAAAGTACTAATTTTAGCTTCTGTAAGTTTAGAGTATTAATATCATCTCATAAATGCTTCTCCTTCAGTCGTTTCCTATATTTGTAATCATGTATTCTCACATACCTGCACCTTGTCCTTCGAATGAGGTTTCCTCCCTGGTCTGTCTGCCACCTGCTCCCTGTGCTCCATGTGCTCCTGCTGGTCTGACTTCCTGGTTCCCATCATGCACTTGATCGATCTCCAGGGCAACACTGTTGTGTCCTTGAACTGTCATCATTAGCTTTAGCCATAGCATAATGTTAGCTTCCATATTAGCATCCATAAAACTCAATATAAAGATGACTAGTCCCATGTACAAATTGTACTTTATCATATGTCACTGTCATACAATTGTTAGCATTAGCTTAGCACCTTGGCTTTCTTGTTAGCATTAGTTTAGCATTTTAGTTTTCTTTGTTTTTTATTGTTTTAATGGCACCCCCTTCTCACATTCCTTTTTTGGTTTTCTTTGTTTTTATTGTTTTAATGGCACCCCCTCATCATATTTCCTTTCCAGCATCAGCTAAGCACCTTGGCTTTCTTGTTAGCACTGGCTTAGCACTCTAGCTTTCTTTGTTTTTCTTGTTTCAATGGCACCCCCTCATCATATTTCCTTTCCAGCATCAGCTAAGCACCTTGGCTTTCTTGTTAGCACTGGCTTAGCACTCTAGCTTTCTTTGTTTTTATTGTTTTAATGGCACCCCCATCTCACATTCCTTTTTTGGTTTTCTTTGTAAGTGGTTAGGTTTAGGATTGGGAGGGGGTCGGGACACCCCCAGCCCAGTGAAGAAAGCCCCCAGGGAACCTCACGCTACCCAGGTGGGTGGACAGGCGGCACGGGCTGGATAGGGGAGAAATAAGTTGGGAGTCCGGTCCCCGAAGGGGGCCGGGCTCCAATGCACTGGCCATGCCTGCTCCCGTCCCAGGCGGCAAGGTCCCCCACGGCTTTTTATTGTATTATCTTTTTATAGTCTCATTAATTTGATTTTAAAGTAATATTTAGGACACATCATCAGTAGTGGACCCTGGAATCATTGGATGTTTCGGCCATTATCACTAGACATCCTCCTCCAAGGAAGGCCCTGCCAAGGTTGATCACGCCTTGGAGTGTGTCATCAATTAAATAAGACAATAGTCATTAATTAATGCCTTTCTGGGCTTTAATTTTTAAAGTTTCCTAATAGTAATTAAGTAATGCCTTTCTGGGCTTTAATTTTTAAAGTTTCCAAGAGGCCAATCGGGCCCTGTCAGGTTCAATCGCCTTTTAGAGAGTTAATTAGGCCCCATTTGGGTTCATGGCAATCTAACGTATGTCCGTGACTTTGAGAATTTCACTCAAGAGCCACCCCGGGCGGTCTGCGCTTGGGGGGACGAAGGCAGTGTCCAAAGGTCGCCTGCGAATGCCCCAGCCGCGGAGACGTGGAGGTCTCCGATTGATTGCATGTCTGCACTTGGGGGGACGAAGGCAGTGCCCGAAGGCCGCCTGCGACTACCCCAGCCACGGAGACGCGGAGGTCTCCGATTGATTGCATGATCCATAAGTCCTGCTCAACTCACAATTATTAGCTTTTAGCTTCTGCAGGTTTAAAGTACTAATTTTAGCTTCTGTAAGTTTAGAGTATTAATATCATCTCATAAATGCTTCTCCTTCAGTCTTTCCTATATTTGTAATCATGTATTCTCACATACCTGCACCTTGTCCTTCGAATGAGGTTTCCTCCCTGGTCTGTCTGCCACCTGCTCCCTGTGCTCCATGTGCTCTGCCTGGTCTGACTTCCTGGTTCCCATCATGCACTTGATCGATCTCCAGGGCAACCACTGTTGTGTCCTTGAACTGTCATCATTAGCTTTAGCCATAGCATAATGTTAGCTTCCATATTAGCATCCATAAAACTCAATATAAAGATGACTAGTCCCATGTACAAATTGTACTTTATCATATGTCACTGTCATACAATTGTTAGCATTAGCTTAGCACCTTGGCTTTCTTGTTAGCATTAGTTTAGCATTTTAGTTTTCTTTGTTTTTATTGTTTTAATGGCACCCCTTCTCACATTCCTTTTTTGGTTTTCTTTGTTTTTATTGTTTTAATGGCACCCCCTCATCATATTTCCTTTCCAGCATCAGCTAAGCACCTTGGCTTTCTTGTTAGCACTGGCTTAGCACTCTAGCTTTCTTTGTTTTTCTTGTTTCAATGGCACCCCCTCATCATATTTCCTTTCCAGCATCAGCTAAGCACCTTGGCTTTCTTGTTAGCACTGGCTTAGCACTCTAGCTTTCTTTGTTTTTATTGTTTTAATGGCACCCCCATCTCACATTCCTTTTTTGGTTTTCTTTGTAAGTGGTTAGGTTTAGGATTGGGAGGGGGTCGGGACACCCCCAGCCCAGTGAAGAAAGCCCCCAGGGAACCTCACGCTACCCAGGTGGGTGGACAGGCGGCACGGGCTGGATAGGGGAGAAATAAGTTGGGAGTCCGGTCCCCGAAGGGGGCCGGGCTCCAATGCACTGGCCATGCCTGCTCCCGTCCCAGGCGGCAAGGTCCCCCACGGCTTTTTATTGTATTATCTTTTTATAGTCTCATTAATTTGATTTTAAAGTAATATTTAGGACACATCATCAGTAGTGGACCCTGGAATCATTGGATGTTTCGGCCATTATCACTAGACATCCTCCTCCAAGGAAGGCCCTGCCAAGGTTGATCACGCCTTGGAGTGTGTCATCAATTAAATAAGACAATAGTCATTAATTAATGCCTTTCTGGGCTTTAATTTTTAAAGTTTCCTAATAGTAATTAAGTAATGCCTTTCTGGGCTTTAATTTTTAAAGTTTCCAAGAGGCCAATCGGGCCCTGTCAGGTTCAATCGCCTTTTAGAGAGTTAATTAGGCCCCATTTGGGTTCATGGCAATCTAACGTATGTCCGTGACTTTGAGAATTTCACTCAAGAGCCACCCCGGGCGGTCTGCGCTTGGGGGGACGAAGGCAGTGTCCAAAGGTCGCCTGCGAATGCCCCAGCCGCGGAGACGTGGAGGTCTCCGATTGATTGCATGTCTGCACTTGGGGGGACGAAGGCAGTGCCCGAAGGCCGCCTGCGACTACCCCAGCCACGGAGACGCGGAGGTCTCCGATTGATTGCATGATCCATAAGTCCTGCTCAACTCACAATTATTAGCTTTTAGCTTCTGCAGGTTTAAAGTACTAATTTTAGCTTCTGTAAGTTTAGAGTATTAATATCATCTCATAAATGCTTCTCCTTCAGTCGTTTCCTATATTTGTAATCATGTATTCTCACATACCTGCACCTTGTCCTTCGAATGAGGTTTCCTCCCTGGTCTGTCTGCCACCTGCTCCCTGTGCTCCATGTGCTCTGCCTGGTCTGACTTCCTGGTTCCCATCATGCACTTGATCGATCTCCAGGGCAACCACTGTTGTGTCCTTGAACTGTCATCATTAGCTTTAGCCATAGCATAATGTTAGCTTCCATATTAGCATCCATAAAACTCAATATAAAGATGACTAGTCCCATGTACAAATTGTACTTTATCATATGTCACTGTCATACAATTGTTAGCATTAGCTTAGCACCTTGGCTTTCTTGTTAGCATTAGTTTAGCATTTTAGTTTTCTTTGTTTTTATTGTTTTAATGGCACCCCCTTCTCACATTCCTTTTTTGGTTTTCTTTGTTTTTATTGTTTTAATGGCACCCCCTCATCATATTTCCTTTCCAGCATCAGCTAAGCACCTTGGCTTTCTTGTTAGCACTGGCTTAGCACTCTAGCTTTCTTTGTTTTTCTTGTTTCAATGGCACCCCCTCATCATATTTCCTTTCCAGCATCAGCTAAGCACCTTGGCTTTCTTGTTAGCACTGGCTTAGCACTCTAGCTTTCTTTGTTTTTATTGTTTTAATGGCACCCCCATCTCACATTCCTTTTTTGGTTTTCTTTGTAAGTGGTTAGGTTTAGGATTGGGAGGGGGTCGGGACACCCCCAGCCCAGTGAAGAAAGCCCCCAGGGAACCTCACGCTACCCAGGTGGGTGGACAGGCGGCACGGGCTGGATAGGGGAGAAATAAGTTGGGAGTCCGGTCCCCGAAGGGGGCCGGGCTCCAATGCACTGGCCATGCCTGCTCCCGTCCCAGGCGGCAAGGTCCCCCACGGCTTTTTATTGTATTATCTTTTTATAGTCTCATTAATTTGATTTTAAAGTAATATTTAGGACACATCATCAGTAGTGGACCCTGGAATCATTGGATGTTTCGGCCATTATCACTAGACCTCCTCCTCCAAGGAAGGCCCTGCCAAGGTTGATCACGCCTTGGAGTGTGTCATCAATTAAATAAGACAATAGTCATTAATTAATGCCTTTCTGGGCTTTAATTTTTAAAGTTTCCTAATAGTAATTAAGTAATGCCTTTCTGGGCTTTAATTTTTAAAGTTTCCAAGAGGCCAATCGGGCCCTGTCAGGTTCAATCGCCTTTTAGAGAGTTAATTAGGCCCCATTTGGGTTCATGGCAATCTAACGTATGTCCGTGACTTTGAGAATTTCACTCAAGAGCCACCCCGGGCGGTCTGCGCTTGGGGGGACGAAGGCAGTGTCCAAAGGTCGCCTGCGAATGCCCCAGCCGCGGAGACGTGGAGGTCTCCGATTGATTGCATGTCTGCACTTGGGGGGACGAAGGCAGTGCCCGAAGGCCGCCTGCGACTACCCCAGCCACGGAGACGCGGAGGTCTCCGATTGATTGCATGATCCATAAGTCCTGCTCAACTCACAATTATTAGCTTTTAGCTTCTGCAGGTTTAAAGTACTAATTTTAGCTTCTGTAAGTTTAGAGTATTAATATCATCTCATAAATGCTTCTCCTTCAGTCGTTTCCTATATTTGTAATCATGTATTCTCACATACCTGCACCTTGTCCTTCGAATGAGGTTTCCTCCCTGGTCTGTCTGCCACCTGCTCCCTGTGCTCCATGTGCTCTGCCTGGTCTGACTTCCTGGTTCCCATCATGCACTTGATCGATCTCCAGGGCAACCACTGTTGTGTCCTTGAACTGTCATCATTAGCTTTAGCCATAGCATAATGTTAGCTTCCATATTAGCATCCATAAAACTCAATATAAAGATGACTAGTCCCATGTACAAATTGTACTTTATCATATGTCACTGTCATACAATTGTTAGCATTAGCTTAGCACCTTGGCTTTCTTGTTAGCATTAGTTTAGCATTTTAGTTTTCTTTGTTTTTATTGTTTTAATGGCACCCCCTTCTCACATTCCTTTTTTGGTTTTCTTTGTTTTTATTGTTTTAATGGCACCCCCTCATCATATTTCCTTTCCAGCATCAGCTAAGCACCTTGGCTTTCTTGTTAGCACTGGCTTAGCACTCTAGCTTTCTTTGTTTTTCTTGTTTCAATGGCACCCCCTCATCATATTTCCTTTCCAGCATCAGCTAAGCACCTTGGCTTTCTTGTTAGCACTGGCTTAGCACTCTAGCTTTCTTTGTTTTTATTGTTTTAATGGCACCCCCATCTCACATTCCTTTTTTGGTTTTCTTTGTAAGTGGTTAGGTTTAGGATTGGGAGGGGGTCGGGACACCCCCAGCCCAGTGAAGAAAGCCCCCAGGGAACCTCACGCTACCCAGGTGGGTGGACAGGCGGCACGGGCTGGATAGGGGAGAAATAAGTTGGGAGTCCGGTCCCCGAAGGGGGCCGGGCTCCAATGCACTGGCCATGCCTGCTCCCGTCCCAGGCGGCAAGGTCCCCCACGGCTTTTTATTGTATTATCTTTTTATAGTCTCATTAATTTGATTTTAAAGTAATATTTAGGACACATCATCAGTAGTGGACCCTGGAATCATTGGATGTTTCGGCCATTATCACTAGACATCCTCCTCCAAGGAAGGCCCTGCCAAGGTTGATCACGCCTTGGAGTGTGTCATCAATTAAATAAGACAATAGTCATTAATTAATGCCTTTCTGGGCTTTAATTTTTAAAGTTTCCTAATAGTAATTAAGTAATGCCTTTCTGGGCTTTAATTTTTAAAGTTTCCAAGAGGCCAATCGGGCCCTGTCAGGTTCAATCGCCTTTTAGAGAGTTAATTAGGCCCCATTTGGGTTCATGGCAATCTAACGTATGTCCGTGACTTTGAGAATTTCACTCAAGAGCCACCCCGGGCGGTCTGCGCTTGGGGGGACGAAGGCAGTGTCCAAAGGTCGCCTGCGAATGCCCCAGCCGCGGAGACGTGGAGGTCTCCGATTGATTGCATGTCTGCACTTGGGGGGACGAAGGCAGTGCCCGAAGGCCGCCTGCGACTACCCCAGCCACGGAGACGCGGAGGTCTCCGATTGATTGCATGATCCATAAGTCCTGCTCAACTCACAATTATTAGCTTTTAGCTTCTGCAGGTTTAAAGTACTAATTTTAGCTTCTGTAAGTTTAGAGTATTAATATCATCTCATAAATGCTTCTCCTTCAGTCGTTTCCTATATTTGTAATCATGTATTCTCACATACCTGCACCTTGTCCTTCGAATGAGGTTTCCTCCCTGGTCTGTCTGCCACCTGCTCCCTGTGCTCCATGTGCTCTGCCTGGTCTGACTTCCTGGTTCCCATCATGCACTTGATCGATCTCCAGGGCAACCACTGTTGTGTCCTTGAACTGTCATCATTAGCTTTAGCCATAGCATAATGTTAGCTTCCATATTAGCATCCATAAAACTCAATATAAAGATGACTAGTCCCATGTACAAATTGTACTTTATCATATGTCACTGTCATACAATTGTTAGCATTAGCTTAGCACCTTGGCTTTCTTGTTAGCATTAGTTTAGCATTTTAGTTTTCTTTGTTTTTATTGTTTTAATGGCACCCCCTTCTCACATTCCTTTTTTGGTTTTCTTTGTTTTTATTGTTTTAATGGCACCCCCTCATCATATTTCCTTTCCAGCATCAGCTAAGCACCTTGGCTTTCTTGTTAGCACTGGCTTAGCACTCTAGCTTTCTTTGTTTTTCTTGTTTCAATGGCACCCCCTCATCATATTTCCTTTCCAGCATCAGCTAAGCACCTTGGCTTTCTTGTTAGCACTGGCTTAGCACTCTAGCTTTCTTTGTTTTTATTGTTTTAATGGCACCCCCATCTCACATTCCTTTTTTGGTTTTCTTTGTAAGTGGTTAGGTTTAGGATTGGGAGGGGGTCGGGACACCCCCAGCCCAGTGAAGAAAGCCCCCAGGGAACCTCACGCTACCCAGGTGGGTGGACAGGCGGCACGGGCTGGATAGGGGAGAAATAAGTTGGGAGTCCGGTCCCCGAAGGGGGCCGGGCTCCAATGCACTGGCCATGCCTGCTCCCGTCCCAGGCGGCAAGGTCCCCCACGGCTTTTTATTGTATTATCTTTTTATAGTCTCATTAATTTGATTTTAAAGTAATATTTAGGACACATCATCAGTAGTGGACCCTGGAATCATTGGATGTTTCGGCCATTATCACTAGACATCCTCCTCCAAGGAAGGCCCTGCCAAGGTTGATCACGCCTTGGAGTGTGTCATCAATTAAATAAGACAATAGTCATTAATTAATGCCTTTCTGGGCTTTAATTTTTAAAGTTTCCTAATAGTAATTAAGTAATGCCTTTCTGGGCTTTAATTTTTAAAGTTTCCAAGAGGCCAATCGGGCCCTGTCAGGTTCAATCGCCTTTTAGAGAGTTAATTAGGCCCCATTTGGGTTCATGGCAATCTAACGTATGTCCGTGACTTTGAGAATTTCACTCAAGAGCCACCCCGGGCGGTCTGCGCTTGGGGGGACGAAGGCAGTGTCCAAAGGTCGCCTGCGAATGCCCCAGCCGCGGAGACGTGGAGGTCTCCGATTGATTGCATGTCTGCACTTGGGGGGACGAAGGCAGTGCCCGAAGGCCGCCTGCGACTACCCCAGCCACGGAGACGCGGAGGTCTCCGATTGATTGCATGATCCATAAGTCCTGCTCAACTCACAATTATTAGCTTTTAGCTTCTGCAGGTTTAAAGTACTAATTTTAGCTTCTGTAAGTTTAGAGTATTAATATCATCTCATAAATGCTTCTCCTTCAGTCGTTTCCTATATTTGTAATCATGTATTCTCACATACCTGCACCTTGTCCTTCGAATGAGGTTTCCTCCCTGGTCTGTCTGCCACCTGCTCCCTGTGCTCCATGTGCTCTGCCTGGTCTGACTTCCTGGTTCCCATCATGCACTTGATCGATCTCCAGGGCAACCACTGTTGTGTCCTTGAACTGTCATCATTAGCTTTAGCCATAGCATAATGTTAGCTTCCATATTAGCATCCATAAAACTCAATATAAAGATGACTAGTCCCATGTACAAATTGTACTTTATCATATGTCACTGTCATACAATTGTTAGCATTAGCTTAGCACCTTGGCTTTCTTGTTAGCATTAGTTTAGCATTTTAGTTTTCTTTGTTTTTATTGTTTTAATGGCACCCCCTTCTCACATTCCTTTTTTGGTTTTCTTTGTTTTTATTGTTTTAATGGCACCCCCTCATCATATTTCCTTTCCAGCATCAGCTAAGCACCTTGGCTTTCTTGTTAGCACTGGCTTAGCACTCTAGCTTTCTTTGTTTTTCTTGTTTCAATGGCACCCCCTCATCATATTTCCTTTCCAGCATCAGCTAAGCACCTTGGCTTTCTTGTTAGCACTGGCTTAGCACTCTAGCTTTCTTTGTTTTTATTGTTTTAATGGCACCCCCATCTCACATTCCTTTTTTGGTTTTCTTTGTAAGTGGTTAGGTTTAGGATTGGGAGGGGGTCGGGACACCCCCAGCCCAGTGAAGAAAGCCCCCAGGGAACCTCACGCTACCCAGGTGGGTGGACAGGCGGCACGGGCTGGATAGGGGAGAAATAAGTTGGGAGTCCGGTCCCCGAAGGGGGCCGGGCTCCAATGCACTGGCCATGCCTGCTCCCGTCCCAGGCGGCAAGGTCCCCCACGGCTTTTTATTGTATTATCTTTTTATAGTCTCATTAATTTGATTTTAAAGTAATATTTAGGACACATCATCAGTAGTGGACCCTGGAATCATTGGATGTTTCGGCCATTATCACTAGACATCCTCCTCCAAGGAAGGCCCTGCCAAGGTTGATCACGCCTTGGAGTGTGTCATCAATTAAATAAGACAATAGTCATTAATTAATGCCTTTCTGGGCTTTAATTTTTAAAGTTTCCTAATAGTAATTAAGTAATGCCTTTCTGGGCTTTAATTTTTAAAGTTTCCAAGAGGCCAATCGGGCCCTGTCAGGTTCAATCGCCTTTTAGAGAGTTAATTAGGCCCCATTTGGGTTCATGGCAATCTAACGTATGTCCGTGACTTTGAGAATTTCACTCAAGAGCCACCCCGGGCGGTCTGCGCTTGGGGGGACGAAGGCAGTGTCCAAAGGTCGCCTGCGAATGCCCCAGCCGCGGAGACGTGGAGGTCTCCGATTGATTGCATGTCTGCACTTGGGGGGACGAAGGCAGTGCCCGAAGGCCGCCTGCGACTACCCCAGCCACGGAGACGCGGAGGTCTCCGATTGATTGCATGATCCATAAGTCCTGCTCAACTCACAATTATTAGCTTTTAGCTTCTGCAGGTTTAAAGTACTAATTTTAGCTTCTGTAAGTTTAGAGTATTAATATCATCTCATAAATGCTTCTCCTTCAGTCGTTTCCTATATTTGTAATCATGTATTCTCACATACCTGCACCTTGTCCTTCGAATGAGGTTTCCTCCCTGGTCTGTCTGCCACCTGCTCCCTGTGCTCCATGTGCTCTGCCTGGTCTGACTTCCTGGTTCCCATCATGCACTTGATCGATCTCCAGGGCAACCACTGTTGTGTCCTTGAACTGTCATCATTAGCTTTAGCCATAGCATAATGTTAGCTTCCATATTAGCATCCATAAAACTCAATATAAAGATGACTAGTCCCATGTACAAATTGTACTTTATCATATGTCACTGTCATACAATTGTTAGCATTAGCTTAGCACCTTGGCTTTCTTGTTAGCATTAGTTTAGCATTTTAGTTTTCTTTGTTTTTATTGTTTTAATGGCACCCCCTTCTCACATTCCTTTTTTGGTTTTCTTTGTTTTTATTGTTTTAATGGCACCCCCTCATCATATTTCCTTTCCAGCATCAGCTAAGCACCTTGGCTTTCTTGTTAGCACTGGCTTAGCACTCTAGCTTTCTTTGTTTTTCTTGTTTCAATGGCACCCCCTCATCATATTTCCTTTCCAGCATCAGCTAAGCACCTTGGCTTTCTTGTTAGCACTGGCTTAGCACTCTAGCTTTCTTTGTTTTTATTGTTTTAATGGCACCCCCATCTCACATTCCTTTTTTGGTTTTCTTTGTAAGTGGTTAGGTTTAGGATTGGGAGGGGGTCGGGACACCCCCAGCCCAGTGAAGAAAGCCCCCAGGGAACCTCACGCTACCCAGGTGGGTGGACAGGCGGCACGGGCTGGATAGGGGAGAAATAAGTTGGGAGTCCGGTCCCCGAAGGGGGCCGGGCTCCAATGCACTGGCCATGCCTGCTCCCGTCCCAGGCGGCAAGGTCCCCCACGGCTTTTTATTGTATTATCTTTTTATAGTCTCATTAATTTGATTTTAAAGTAATATTTAGGACACATCATCAGTAGTGGACCCTGGAATCATTGGATGTTTCGGCCATTATCACTAGACATCCTCCTCCAAGGAAGGCCCTGCCAAGGTTGATCACGCCTTGGAGTGTGTCATCAATTAAATAAGACAATAGTCATTAATTAATGCCTTTCTGGGCTTTAATTTTTAAAGTTTCCTAATAGTAATTAAGTAATGCCTTTCTGGGCTTTAATTTTTAAAGTTTCCAAGAGGCCAATCGGGCCCTGTCAGGTTCAATCGCCTTTTAGAGAGTTAATTAGGCCCCATTTGGGTTCATGGCAATCTAACGTATGTCCGTGACTTTGAGAATTTCACTCAAGAGCCACCCCGGGCGGTCTGCGCTTGGGGGGACGAAGGCAGTGTCCAAAGGTCGCCTGCGAATGCCCCAGCCGCGGAGACGTGGAGGTCTCCGATTGATTGCATGTCTGCACTTGGGGGGACGAAGGCAGTGCCCGAAGGCCGCCTGCGACTACCCCAGCCACGGAGACGCGGAGGTCTCCGATTGATTGCATGATCCATAAGTCCTGCTCAACTCACAATTATTAGCTTTTAGCTTCTGCAGGTTTAAAGTACTAATTTTAGCTTCTGTAAGTTTAGAGTATTAATATCATCTCATAAATGCTTCTCCTTCAGTCGTTTCCTATATTTGTAATCATGTATTCTCACATACCTGCACCTTGTCCTTCGAATGAGGTTTCCTCCCTGGTCTGTCTGCCACCTGCTCCCTGTGCTCCATGTGCTCTGCCTGGTCTGACTTCCTGGTTCCCATCATGCACTTGATCGATCTCCAGGGCAACCACTGTTGTGTCCTTGAACTGTCATCATTAGCTTTAGCCATAGCATAATGTTAGCTTCCATATTAGCATCCATAAAACTCAATATAAAGATGACTAGTCCCATGTACAAATTGTACTTTATCATATGTCACTGTCATACAATTGTTAGCATTAGCTTAGCACCTTGGCTTTCTTGTTAGCATTAGTTTAGCATTTTAGTTTTCTTTGTTTTTATTGTTTTAATGGCACCCCCTTCTCACATTCCTTTTTTGGTTTTCTTTGTTTTTATTGTTTTAATGGCACCCCCTCATCATATTTCCTTTCCAGCATCAGCTAAGCACCTTGGCTTTCTTGTTAGCACTGGCTTAGCACTCTAGCTTTCTTTGTTTTTCTTGTTTCAATGGCACCCCCTCATCATATTTCCTTTCCAGCATCAGCTAAGCACCTTGGCTTTCTTGTTAGCACTGGCTTAGCACTCTAGCTTTCTTTGTTTTTATTGTTTTAATGGCACCCCCATCTCACATTCCTTTTTTGGTTTTCTTTGTAAGTGGTTAGGTTTAGGATTGGGAGGGGGTCGGGACACCCCCAGCCCAGTGAAGAAAGCCCCCAGGGAACCTCACGCTACCCAGGTGGGTGGACAGGCGGCACGGGCTGGATAGGGGAGAAATAAGTTGGGAGTCCGGTCCCCGAAGGGGGCCGGGCTCCAATGCACTGGCCATGCCTGCTCCCGTCCCAGGCGGCAAGGTCCCCCACGGCTTTTTATTGTATTATCTTTTTATAGTCTCATTAATTTGATTTTAAAGTAATATTTAGGACACATCATCAGTAGTGGACCCTGGAATCATTGGATGTTTCGGCCATTATCACTAGACATCCTCCTCCAAGGAAGGCCCTGCCAAGGTTGATCACGCCTTGGAGTGTGTCATCAATTAAATAAGACAATAGTCATTAATTAATGCCTTTCTGGGCTTTAATTTTTAAAGTTTCCTAATAGTAATTAAGTAATGCCTTTCTGGGCTTTAATTTTTAAAGTTTCCAAGAGGCCAATCGGGCCCTGTCAGGTTCAATCGCCTTTTAGAGAGTTAATTAGGCCCCATTTGGGTTCATGGCAATCTAACGTATGTCCGTGACTTTGAGAATTTCACTCAAGAGCCACCCCGGGCGGTCTGCGCTTGGGGGGACGAAGGCAGTGTCCAAAGGTCGCCTGCGAATGCCCCAGCCGCGGAGACGTGGAGGTCTCCGATTGATTGCATGTCTGCACTTGGGGGGACGAAGGCAGTGCCCGAAGGCCGCCTGCGACTACCCCAGCCACGGAGACGCGGAGGTCTCCGATTGATTGCATGATCCATAAGTCCTGCTCAACTCACAATTATTAGCTTTTAGCTTCTGCAGGTTTAAAGTACTAATTTTAGCTTCTGTAAGTTTAGAGTATTAATATCATCTCATAAATGCTTCTCCTTCAGTCGTTTCCTATATTTGTAATCATGTATTCTCACATACCTGCACCTTGTCCTTCGAATGAGGTTTCCTCCCTGGTCTGTCTGCCACCTGCTCCCTGTGCTCCATGTGCTCTGCCTGGTCTGACTTCCTGGTTCCCATCATGCACTTGATCGATCTCCAGGGCAACCACTGTTGTGTCCTTGAACTGTCATCATTAGCTTTAGCCATAGCATAATGTTAGCTTCCATATTAGCATCCATAAAACTCAATATAAAGATGACTAGTCCCATGTACAAATTGTACTTTATCATATGTCACTGTCATACAATTGTTAGCATTAGCTTAGCACCTTGGCTTTCTTGTTAGCATTAGTTTAGCATTTTAGTTTTCTTTGTTTTTATTGTTTTAATGGCACCCCCTTCTCACATTCCTTTTTTGGTTTTCTTTGTTTTTATTGTTTTAATGGCACCCCCTCATCATATTTCCTTTCCAGCATCAGCTAAGCACCTTGGCTTTCTTGTTAGCACTGGCTTAGCACTCTAGCTTTCTTTGTTTTTCTTGTTTCAATGGCACCCCCTCATCATATTTCCTTTCCAGCATCAGCTAAGCACCTTGGCTTTCTTGTTAGCACTGGCTTAGCACTCTAGCTTTCTTTGTTTTTATTGTGTTTTAATGGCACCCCCATCTCACATTCCTTTTTTGGTTTTCTTTGTAAGTGGTTAGGTTTAGGATTGGGAGGGGGTCGGGACACCCCCAGCCCAGTGAAGAAAGCCCCCAGGGAACCTCACGCTACCCAGGTGGGTGGACAGGCGGCACGGGCTGGATAGGGGAGAAATAAGTTGGGAGTCCGGTCCCCGAAGGGGGCCGGGCTCCAATGCACTGGCCATGCCTGCTCCCGTCCCAGGCGGCAAGGTCCCCCACGGCTTTTTATTGTATTATCTTTTTATAGTCTCATTAATTTGATTTTAAAGTAATATTTAGGACACATCATCAGTAGTGGACCCTGGAATCATTGGATGTTTCGGCCATTATCACTAGACATCCTCCTCCAAGGAAGGCCCTGCCAAGGTTGATCACGCCTTGGAGTGTGTCATCAATTAAATAAGACAATAGTCATTAATTAATGCCTTTCTGGGCTTTAATTTTTAAAGTTTCCTAATAGTAATTAAGTAATGCCTTTCTGGGCTTTAATTTTTAAAGTTTCCAAGAGGCCAATCGGGCCCTGTCAGGTTCAATCGCCTTTTAGAGAGTTAATTAGGCCCCATTTGGGTTCATGGCAATCTAACGTATGTCCGTGACTTTGAGAATTTCACTCAAGAGCCACCCCGGGCGGTCTGCGCTTGGGGGGACGAAGGCAGTGTCCAAAGGTCGCCTGCGAATGCCCCAGCCGCGGAGACGTGGAGGTCTCCGATTGATTGCATGTCTGCACTTGGGGGGACGAAGGCAGTGCCCGAAGGCCGCCTGCGACTACCCCAGCCCACGGAGACGCGGAGGTCTCCGATTGATTGCATGATCCATAAGTCCTGCTCAACTCACAATTATTAGCTTTTAGCTTCTGCAGGTTTAAAGTACTAATTTTAGCTTCTGTAAGTTTAGAGTATTAATATCATCTCATAAATGCTTCTCCTTCAGTCGTTTCCTATATTTGTAATCATGTATTCTCACATACCTGCACCTTGTCCTTCGAATGAGGTTTCCTCCCTGGTCTGTCTGCCACCTGCTCCCTGTGCTCCATGTGCTCTGCCTGGTCTGACTTCCTGGTTCCCATCATGCACTTGATCGATCTCCAGGGCAACCACTGTTGTGTCCTTGAACTGTCATCATTAGCTTTAGCCATAGCATAATGTTAGCTTCCATATTAGCATCCATAAAACTCAATATAAAGATGACTAGTCCCATGTACAAATTGTACTTTATCATATGTCACTGTCATACAATTGTTAGCATTAGCTTAGCACCTTGGCTTTCTTGTTAGCATTAGTTTAGCATTTTAGTTTTCTTTGTTTTTATTGTTTTAATGGCACCCCCTTCTCACATTCCTTTTTTGGTTTTCTTTGTTTTTATTGTTTTAATGGCACCCCCTCATCATATTTCCTTTCCAGCATCAGCTAAGCACCTTGGCTTTCTTGTTAGCACTGGCTTAGCACTCTAGCTTTCTTTGTTTTTCTTGTTTCAATGGCACCCCCTCATCATATTTCCTTTCCAGCATCAGCTAAGCACCTTGGCTTTCTTGTTAGCACTGGCTTAGCACTCTAGCTTTCTTTGTTTTATTGTTTTAATGGCACCCCCATCTCACATTCCTTTTTTGGTTTTCTTTGTAAGTGGTTAGGTTTAGGATTGGGAGGGGGTCGGGACACCCCCAGCCCAGTGAAGAAAGCCCCCAGGGAACCTCACGCTACCCAGGTGGGTGGACAGGCGGCACGGGCTGGATAGGGGAGAAATAAGTTGGGAGTCCGGTCCCCGAAGGGGGCCGGGCTCCAATGCACTGGCCATGCCTGCTCCCGTCCCAGGCGGCAAGGTCCCCCACGGCTTTTTATTGTATTATCTTTTTATAGTCTCATTAATTTGATTTTAAAGTAATATTTAGGACACATCATCAGTAGTGGACCCTGGAATCATTGGATGTTTCGGCCATTATCACTAGACATCCTCCTCCAAGGAAGGCCCTGCCAAGGTTGATCACGCCTTGGAGTGTGTCATCAATTAAATAAGACAATAGTCATAATTAATGCCTTTCTGGGCTTTAATTTTTAAAGTTTCCTAATAGTAATTAAGTAATGCCTTTCTGGGCTTTAAATTTTTAAAGTTTCCAAGAGGCCAATCGGGCCCTGTCAGGTTCAATCGCCTTTTAGAGAGTTAATTAGGCCCCATTTGGGTTCATGGCAATCTAACGTATGTCCGTGACTTTGAGAATTTCACTCAAGAGCCACCCCGGGCGGTCTGCGCTTGGGGGGACGAAGGCAGTGTCCAAAGGTCGCCTGCGAATGCCCCAGCCGCGGAGACGTGGAGGTCTCCGATTGATTGCATGTCTGCACTTGGGGGACGAAGGCAGTGCCCGAAGGCCGCCTGCGACTACCCCAGCCACGGAGACGCGGAGGTCTCCGATTGATTGCATGATCCATAAGTCCTGCTCAACTCACAATTATTAGCTTTTAGCTTCTGCAGGTTTAAAGTACTAATTTTAGCTTCTGTAAGTTTAGAGTATTAATATCATCTCATAAATGCTTCTCCTTCAGTCGTTTCCTATATTTGTAATCATGTATTCTCACATACCTGCACCTTGTCCTTCGAATGAGGTTTCCTCCCTGGTCTGTCTGCCACCTGCTCCCTGTGCTCCATGTGCTCTGCCTGGTCTGACTTCCTGGTTCCCATCATGCACTTGATCGATCTCCAGGGCAACCACTGTTGTGTCCTTGAACTGTCATCATTAGCTTTAGCCATAGCATAATGTTAGCTTCCATATTAGCATCCATAAAACTCAATATAAAGATGACTAGTCCCATGTACAAATTGTACTTTATCATATGTCACTGTCATACAATTGTTAGCATTAGCTTAGCACCTTGGCTTTCTTGTTAGCATTAGTTTAGCATTTTAGTTTTCTTTGTTTTTATTGTTTTAATGGCACCCCCTTCTCACATTCCTTTTTTGGTTTTCTTTGTTTTTATTGTTTTAATGGCACCCCCTCATCATATTTCCTTTCCAGCATCAGCTAAGCACCTTGGCTTTCTTGTTAGCACTGGCTTAGCACTCTAGCTTTCTTTGTTTTTCTTGTTTCAATGGCACCCCCTCATCATATTTCCTTTCCAGCATCAGCTAAGCACCTTGGCTTTCTTGTTAGCACTGGCTTAGCACTCTAGCTTTCTTTGTTTTTATTGTTTTAATGGCACCCCCATCTCACATCCTTTTTTGGTTTTCTTTGTAAGTGGTTAGGTTTAGGTTTGGAGGGGGTCGGGACACCCCCAGCCCAGTGAAGAAAGCCCCCAGGGAACCTCACGCTACCCAGGTGGGTGGACAGGCGGCACGGGCTGGATAGGGGAGAAATAAGTTGGGAGTCCGGTCCCCGAAGGGGGGCCGGGCTCCAATGCACTGGCCATGCCTGCTCCCGTC